>NC_089745.1:8800917-8813417 GCF_040412425.1 Macrobrachium rosenbergii | reverse complement strand
CCCAGGTCTTTCAAATGAAAACCAGAGCGCTGCCAACCAGGCCACAGAAGTCATAAAAGAAGTTGGAACCTGAATACAACTGTACCCAAGGAATTAACATCAGGATCGAACCCAGGTCTTTAAAATGAAAGACCAGAGCTCTGCCAATCAGGTCACACAAGTCATAAAAGAAGTTGGAACCTGAATACAACTGTACTCAAGGGATTAACATCAGGATCGAACCCATGTCCTCCAAATGAAAGACCAGAGCGCTGCCAAGCAGGCTACACGAGTCTTAAAAGAAGTTGGAGCCTGAGTAAAACTGTACCCAAGGACTTACCTGGGCATACCAGTGTGTTTTCCCCAACTTCCCGACTCAGGTAGCCTATGCAAGCAGTTAGCCTGCCCAAGTAATTCCTTGGGTACAGTTGTACTCAGGTCCAACTTCTTTTATGACTTGTGTGGCCTGCTTGGCAGCATATGGTCTTTCATTTGGCAAGACCTGGGTTTTGATCCTGATGTGAGTCAGAATTTGCTTCTGTTCCACACGTAATTGTGTTGAAATTTCTTATATATATATATATATATATATATATATATATATATATATATATATATATATATATATATATATATATATATATATATATATACATATACAGATACATACATATACATATATATATATTCATATACACACATATATATATCTATATACATAGGCTATACTTTTGGGGCAAAGTTATCTTGTATGCAAATTTCGTTGAATTTTATGGCTTTTTGATTATTAACAATATTTTCCGAATCTTCTACGTTCTTCCAAATTCAGTTGATGAGATTCTGAAAATACTGTAAAAATAAGAAGAAGTTGAGCAACAATCAAAAAGTCATATAATTCAACGGAGTATACATATATACATTCGCAGAGGTGAGTGGCGCAGTGTGTGAGTGTATGTGTGCGTGTGTGTGTGTGAGCAGGGAAGGAGAATCGACGTCCTATTGATGCCATCAGAGTAGATTTACGAAGCAGCCTAAGTCGTGAAATTTTCTCAAGAAATGGGTTCATTCATGTCACAAAATTAAGATAAACACACACACACACACACACACACATATAGATATATATATATATATATATATATATATATATATATATATATATATATATATATATATATATATATATATATAATACTGATAAAACGCATATCAAAATTTGGTAAACATGAATTTGTCCTGGACTGAAAATGATGAAAATGTAATAAAGATGTATAAATCGTTCAAGGTATGAGATATTCCCCAAATCACGAAGAAAAATACCTAACGTAACTTATAGAAACGTAGCTCCCTAAACAATTAAGTACGACGACCCCCCAAATTAATATCACATACGTTAGATATTCGCGCAAACCATTAACAATATTAAACAAGTAAAAAATGCACCGAAGTTTCTTCGGCGCAATCGAGTTTTCTCTACAGCCGCTACAGCGTATACGGAAGGCCACCGAAAATTGATTTATCTTTCAGTGGTATCGGTATAATGCAGTATGAGTAGCGGCCCATAAAACCTTAACCACAGCCCGGTGGTGGCCTATCCCATATCGTTGCCAGAAACACGATCATGTCTAACTTTAACCTTAAATCAAATAAAAACTACTGAGGGTAGAGGGCTGCAATTTGGTATGCTTGATGACTGGAGGGTGGATGATCAACATACCAATTTGCAGCCCTCTAGCCACAGTAGTTTTTAAGATCTGAGAGCGGACAGAAAAAGTGGGGACAATACAAAGTGCGGACAGAAAAAAGTGCGGACGGACAGACAAAGCCGGCACAATAGTTTTCTTTTACAGACAACTAATACACTAGTGAAACAAAAAACTAATCTAATATAATCCCGAACACCTACAATACCAGGGACTTCTTTTGCGCCGCAAACTGATATATTATCCCGATGCTCATTTAATCCTTCCAACGAATAACATTCATATGAGCTACACGGTCCGAATGCCGCTGCACATATTTGATTCAACGCAATTGCGTCCGGGAGCACAATTAGAAATCTATAATTCAGCGCCGCGTTGCACGGCGAGAGAGAGAGAGAGAGAGAGAGAGAGAGAGAGAGAGAGAGAGAGAGAGAGAATGGACGTGAAAGTAGCTGGCAGGAAACAGGTACAATTAAAGGGGTATTTGTGTGTGTGCGTGTATGTGTGTGTGTGTGTACGAGGTCACGGACATAAATGAACATCGAACGAGAGAACAGAGATAAAAGGTGTAAGTACAGATAAACAGACAAACACACAAAGAGACAAAGAAAGAAGGGTGGAATAAACGTGCGCGCACACACGCACACACACATACACGCACGCACACAAGCAGAGGCATAGCGATTTTCCGATTAGCGAGGGACACAGGTAGAGGATAACTCGAGAGGGTTGGGGAAGGAAGGTCATTCATTTCAACTACACACTTCCTTCAAAAACTTGAGCAAACAAACAGATAGTCTTTGCTCTAGAGAGAGAGAGAGAGAGAGAGAGAGAGAGAGAGAGAGAGAGAGAGATGGTTTTTAAAATAAAGATAAGAATCCTTTGCATACCTTCCTTATTCCTACTATATCCCGAGATCTACAAGCTAAAATACAGAGAGAGAGAGAGAGAGAGAGAGAGAGAGAGAGAGAGAGAGAGAGAGAGAGATGGTTTTAAAAATAAGATAAGTACCTTTTTGCCTACCTCCTTATTCTACTGAAATAAGAGAGAGAGAGAGAGAGAGAGAGAGAGAGAGAGAGAGAGAGAGAGAGAGAGAGAGAGAGAGAGAGGAGATGGTTTAAAAATAAAGATAAGTCGACATTCCTACCCAAAATACAGAGAGAGAGAGAGAGAGAGAGAGAGAGAGAGAGAGAGAGAGAGAGAGAGAGAGAGAACCCACATTCCCTTCAAAATAAACAAGCAAACCCGAGTGCGAGACAATAAAAGAAAAAGAAGAAGAAGAAGAAGCGATGTCCGGCGACAGAAAGGACACCCTAAGACTTCACAAAGCGTCCCTCAGCGATTGGCAGTTGACAGCCACTACTGTCAACAAAAAGTCCGCTTTTATTGTCGCTCCTGTCGCTGTCACCGGCGATAAAGCTCCGCTCCTGTATGGAGCTTTTATGGATTCCGCCGCCCCAGGCTTTCGGCAAGAGAGAAAGAGAGGGAGAGAGAGAGAGAGAGAGAGAGAAAAGAAGACCCTTCTTTTGATATTTTAAACTTTTCGAAATATAATGGCGAGATTGGGGTAAGGGTTTGGCTGTTATCAGCGACAACAAATGAAAACGTCTCCTCGGGAATGTCGGGTTCCTGGTTTTCCTTCATTTTTCACAACAAAGGCAGACGGAGGTTCTAAGGAGATTAAAAGGGAAACTAATGAATAATAAGTGAATGAAAAGAATGAGTGAAGAATGTTCAGTCACACCGAGTTGGCGATGCCTAAGCCAAAAGATTTTTTTTTTTTTTTTCAATGAGAGAACATTGCCCAGAAAAATTGGCTTCAAGTAACCGTTTTAAAACAAATTACTGAAAAAAGTTGAATAACATTCAAATAACACCGATTACAAAGATATTACTGAAAAAAAGCTGATTAAAAATATTCAAATAACACCGATTTAAAAAATGAAGAATGAGAAAAGCTGATGAATAATATTCAAATAACACCAATTAAAAAAAGGGAAGAATGAAAAAAGCTGGTGAATAATATTCAAATAACACCAACTTAAAAAGAGAATATTGAAAAAAGATGATGAATAATATTCACATAACACCGATTAAAAAAAATTTAATACTGAAAAAAGCTGATGAATAATATTCAAATAACACCGATTAAAAAAAATGGAGAATGAAAAAAGCTGATGACTAATATTCAAATTACCGAAGAGTTTCCGCCAGATCAGCCGCAAGAAATCCTTCCAGATGACGAAAGCTCTCTGAATAATTAGCTTCAAAAAAATACCAAAATAAAAAAAAAATAGAAAAAAGAGAGAAAACAAAAAACAAATCATGTTAATGAAAAGACATCACCCTCATCCATCACTTCACTGATGCCTGAACCATTTGAAATGTTCGATAAAATTTTTGGAAAAGTATTACAAAATTCTCTTTTAAGCAAAAAATTATGCGGCAAAAAGCACACCGCCCCTCATCCATCTCTGCCACTGATAACAACTCAAAATTCTTCAAAAGAAGAAGAAAATCCATTTGCGAAATTACGATACAACAGACTGACTCGATAATTCGTAAACGATTCCTTTCAGTCGCTGATCAAGCAAGCATACAGAGAGAGAGAGAGAGAGAGAGAGAGAGAGAGAGAGAGAGAGAGAGGGAATTCAACACATAAGCTGACTCATTTACGAAATTACATCAGACCAAGTTGAAAATTCATAAACGATTCCTTTCAGTCGCTGATCAAGCGAGCAGAAACTGACTCAAGTCCATCAGACCGACTATAATTATTCATTAAGGATTCCTTTCAGTCGCAAGAGCACAGAGAGAGAGAGAGAGAGAGAGAGAGAGAGAGAGAGAGAGAGAGAAATTTTACACAAAAACTGACTCTCAAAACCACTAAAGGAAAGCAGCTAGTGAGTGACCTCACTCGACCTCACCTTTTATAATTACCGGACATGGCATTCCTCCGCCTACTCATCCTCCTACCCTCCCGCACCCCCTTCGTCATTTCTAACCCCCTCCCTCCCCCACCCTCTTCCTCCTCCATCTCGATACGCTCCATCGATCAGCCTATATGGTCAAACTATTATTTGGACAAGAAAGCCTGGGTCGGCTTTCTATTTAAGTAGCCTATTTCGCAAAAACAACTTTCATTCGCTTGTCCAGAGTGATGGAAAAAGCCAAGACTGGGAAAATGCTTGGGAGAATCGTGAAAACATCTTCCTAAACGCTCGAAGCTTCATCTAAGCTCCCCTACTCCCCTCTCCCCAAAACATCTTCACCCTAATTCATTTATTAGTTTCCAGAGAAAATCCTGAGTACTTACGGGAATATCTTGAACGCACGCTACTAAACGCTTTAAAACTTTATCTGATAAAAAAAAAAATAATTTTTTTCAAAATAAAATTTAAAAAATGTTTCCCCTACTTTCCCGAGAGAATCTCGGAGGGGGTCATGAAAGAAAATGATATTATTATCATTATTAATTCATGACGCTAATTCTCATTCCGTGAGGCGGCGCGGACGGGGCGAAATTTAATAATCACACGTACCGCGCTTAAATCACCATCAGCTGTCTTAGGTCGTTTGGCTCGGTGATTGGAAACCCGAGTCTTGTTTTGAAAAAATAAAAACAGCCGAGTGGACACAGTCCAGGGAAAAACAAAATGCATTTCTTTGTCGGAGGGAAAAATTAGTTAAAATACTGAAGGGTGTTAAGGCTGATGACTGTAGCCTTGAAAGCGTGATAAGGATGAGAGCTGTAAGCCGCTGATGCTCCAGAGAGAGAGAGAGAGAGAGAGAATTATTATTAGACTTTTGCATGATGAATACACAATAAATGTTCGACCAATAAGTCAGAAGTCATTATTTTTTTAGCATTTTAGAATTACCCCGTCGAGGACAAACATATTTAATTACAATCTTATGCATTTTCACGGAATGTTGATCACTCAGTTCTGCTGACTTTTCTTCTCTCTCTTTCTCTCTCCCTGAGCTGAGTGTCTCCCAGTAGTCCACTAACAACTAAGTGCAATTTGGAAACTCTCCCATATGATCCAACCCCCATCTCTTCTGATTCGGGAATATAACTCTAGTCAATTTAGTTGAGAGAGAGAGAGAGAGAGAGAGAGAGAGAGAGAGAGAGCCTTCTAGAGAGCAAGACGGAGTTGGCTAGCAAAAGCAAGAGAGATGAGCTAGAGAGAGAGAGAGAGAGAGGAGAGAGAGCGTGTGACTATGGTCACAACTTCAGCGTAAATTTAAAAACGAAACCACATTTTGAGAGAGAGAGAGAGAGAGAGAGAGAGAGAGAGAGAGAGAGAGTTGTAGCACCTAGCGAAGTGCATGCCCGAACCCTGTGCCCGTCACTTGTTCCATCACGCCCAATTTAACACTTCCTGTTCGAGGGAGACACTGACCGTAGAGAAGCCACCCGGCTTGTGATAGCAGTTGCATAGCAGTGCCAACGGCGGTTTAAAGTGACGCCAGTTAAGCTCTATGGCAGTGCCAGTGGGTTCGAAAAAAGCTGAGCAGCAGCTGGTTACGAAATGCCAGTGGGGCTGTGGTGACAAGAGATGGTAGAATACATTACTAGATAAAGTTTCTTTATTCTTTTAATATTTGTGAATTTTATCCTGTAGAAGCCAACTTACGCCTTCTTGGGTTTTCCTACAAGAATCTATTTCCATTACTACTACTACTACTACTACTACTACTACTACTACTACTACTACACAACAATAATAAAAATAATAATAATAATAATAATAATAATAATAATAATAATAATAATAAAGGCCAAAAAACAGACACTATAGCACACATATATCGACAGTAGTGGCACCATTAATAATAATAATAATAATAATAATAATAATAATAATAATAATAATAATAAAATTTAACAACAGACACTATAGCATACATATATCGACAGTAGATGGCATTTCCATTGCTATTAGTAATAAATGTAAGGTGATTAATATATTTTATTGCTTTAAAATACGTCATCAAGCATAGACCAAAACCATGATGAAAGAAATAATGTAATATGTAAATAATAATAATAATAATAATAATAATAATAATAATAATAATAATAATAACCCATTAAATGAAGAAATAAGCATTTATATTCACAATAAAAATTTTAATCACTTTGAGAATGGAAAGTAAAAAGCTCTAAGCAAAACCATTTCTTTAGACCCTCCACTTTCCACTTCCTCTAAAAAAACCCACTTAGAATCCCCAAGGGAAAAAAGAACCGACAGAAACCTCTAATTACACATTTTCTTTAATAATAATCTCGGCTTTCAAGAGAGGGAGGAAAAGGAGGAAAAAAAAAAAATAATCAAATAATGAAAAATTTCGCCCAATTTCTGTAAGACATCATGCTTATAAGCATACCTTTTTGGGCAGATTGGATGGAGAGGACTTGGGGAGGTGGGGATGGGTGTGGGGGTGTCTCGGGAAGAGGGACAGGAAAGGGAAAGGGGATGAGAGAAGTGGAAAAAGAAGTTACAGAATTGACTCTGCTTCGTTTGTTTGTTATTTAGAAATATTTAAATCTAATATAACAGATTTTGTCTGTGCATATAAATATATATAGTATATATATATATATATATATATATATATATATATATATATATATATATATATATATATATATATATATATAATTATATATATACACAAACATTATAATATATATATATATATATATATATATATATATATATATATATATATATATATATATATATATATATATATATATACAATACAATACATATGTATATGTATGTATGTATATATATATATAAATATATATATATGTATCCCTTAAACTTTTAAGCATATAAACCTAGGAAATCTTATTATACGAGTTTATAGCTTTCTGACTTGTTCCGTAGCATTAATAATAATAATGCTGACCCGAGTGAAAGTAGGTACTTTCAACAATAAGAGAAAGGAGGAGACTTAGGAAATGGAGGATAACACCAAGAGGAATGCTTGGGGAATGCTTGGAAAGAGAAGAGAAGAGAAAGTAATGAATTGGGCAGATGCCAAAAGTCTAACATGAGAGAAAAATTAACAAATAGAAAAGAATTTTATGAACGGAATACAATGCGTAACATTTTCTTGCACAGGTAAAATGTAAAGAAAGTCCAGGTGGCTTTTATACCAAATCTTTAGAGAAAATCTGATGACTTTCTAGTGTAATATATACGTAAACTGTAAAGAAATTCCAGGTATCTGCTATATCGAATGTTTTGAGAAATTCTGATTCCTTTCTAGCATATGTAAAATAATGATATTAATCTCTAAATATATAAAATCCGTTTCTGCTACATCTTAGTTTATATAAAAAAATAACTGTATTTTCTCCTCAAGACCAATACCAACACAATAATAATGCGACCACCTTTCCTTTGTAACTATGAAATTCAATACAAATGACACAATGTACTGTAACGGAGCAAATCAGAATTAAAAGTTTGTCCACTTTTGTATGCAAACCCCAAACCAATATTTTAAACAAACCTTGTCGTTCTGTCACGTAGGACGCAGCTCCCCCCTCCCCTTGCCGAAATGGCACGCCATGGCACTCTTTGCCCCTAACCAACCGCCCCCCATTCCCGAGTGCCTGTGACCTTAAAAAAAAAAAAAAAGAGAGGTCGGAAGCAGAGGCAATTTTCACGCACCTTAGGGAGTTGGTCGCATGTTGTTTTTATTGCGTGCATGATATCTATTCCTTCAAGTTTTTTTTTTTATTTTTTATTATAGATTTCCCCGTATTTTTACCGTGGAAGAATTTGTAGACGACAGTTTAGTGCCTTTACTTAACCCGCCCACCCGTGAAGTCTACATCAAAGTAGCTCTTTTACTGCAACAGGGGGCGAGGTGGGAAGGACACACGGGCTAGGTCAATTGAAGGGGAGATAGAGGGGACACCCCCACCCCTTGCTCTTGTCATTGATCGGACATCGTAAAGCATTCATAAATAGAGGCGAGGGAGTTAGCATGTGTTGCAGTTGCATGTTCAATTACGTAATACTACAGTCTTTTCATAAAGGTTGTAATGTACAAAAACCTATAATGCCTTCAATTATAGTTTTAATGTACTTGAAAGTACAATGTTTTCATAATCAGTTAACAATATGCAAGAAACAACAGTTCCTTGGAAAACAGTTCTCGAGGATGGAAAGGACTGAGCTATGATATAATGTAAATAGTTTTTAAAGTCCATGAATATGTAATGCCTTCAATAATAGTTTTAATGTACTTGAAACTAAGTGCTTGCATAAACAGTTAACAACCTGCAAGAAACAACAGTTCCTTGGAAAACAGTTCTCGAGGATGGAAAAGATGGATATGTAATTTAACTGTAAACAGTTTTTAATGTATATACTGTATAAACCTACAATGACCTCATTAACAGCTTCAATATGCTTGAAACTAAAGTGCTTTCATAAACAGTTAGTTGACAATATGCAAGAAACAACAGTGCCTTAGAAAAAAGAGTTCTAAATGGAAAAGATGGATCTGTGATCTAACTGTCCGACTTCGGAGCGTCCAGACTGTTCCCACTGCGGAACTACGCTGATTCCAGCTCAGTATTCCCACCGGTTCCCGACGTACGAGTATATATACAGTATATCTCTTATGACATATGAACCACAATTGAGCAACGTAATGAAAAGGAGGAATGTCCACTAGATAATCAGGGCGATTACACCCCTTCAGGATGACCGCTGAATAACAGAGAGAGATTCCAAAGATCTCCTGTCCAATGGCCCACGCCAGGATCATTGAACATGACCCGTCTAAACATCAAAAAGTCGGGATGGGGGAGGGGGGTGGGGGAGCGTAATGAAAGACTTTGGGAGCCAACTCTGCATTCGCAATGCATCAGACGGAGGTGAAATTCTAGACGGAAATGCGAAATCCGCTCCTTCAAAGGCGAGGTCGTTTTAAAACCATAATCACTAACAGCGTGCGTGGCATGAGATCTTTAGGATAAAAGGTGGAGGGACAGGGAATGGCACAAGAGAAAGTAGGATAAAATTAGAAGCAAGTAAGGGAAAAACACTATAACAATGACGGATTTCAATAATGATGTTCTTATTATTTGAGAAGATCTAACCACTTCCGAAGATGACCTATTCGAGAGTGTAACTCCTCCGAAGCCAGGTTTTTAATTCCTAAAAACCAGTAACCTGCTTAGTTCAATCTGTAAGTAAACATACACATGAACTAAACCCAGGTTTTTAATTTCTGACAAGAAGTCACATGCTTAGTTCAGTTTATAAATAAACACACGCATATAACCGAAACCTAGGTTTTTTAATATCTGACAACCACTAACCTGCTTAGTTCAATCTATAGTAACACCATACATATGACCTAACCCCAGGTTTTTATTTCTGACAACCAGTAACATGCTTAGTTCAACCTATAAGTAAACATCACAGTATGAACTAAACCCAGGTCTTTTAAATTTCTGACAGGTAGTCATATGCTGAGTTCAGTTTATAAATAAACACACATTTGAACTAAATCCAGGTTTTCATTTCTGAAAACCAGTAACGTGCTTAGTTCAATCTATAGCAAACTCCACTTATATGAACTACACCCCAGGTTTTTTATCTCTGGCAAACGATCATCTACTCAGTCCAATCTATACTGAACACACATGACCCAAACCAAGGTTTGTAATTTTTGTCAACCAGTCTATAGTAAACACCAGACACATATGAACCAAACCTTTCTCGCATCCTTTTGGGAGTCGGGAGCCGCATGTAGGGGCCCACTTCAACCAGTCACACGAAACGTAAACAAAACGTAAACAAATATGCCCTGAGAGTAACCATACGTCGGACATCGTCTTGCTGATCTAAATATTTTGGCCCCTGAGATTAATGTGAACGATATCAGATTTCCATGCTTATTGAAACATGAGCGTCGTTTACTCATAACGTCTATTATCAAATTAAAATCAAACGTTTTATTTCCATTTTGCAATGGTTATTCTACATGCGATATTTTGAAAACATATAGGCTACAACGTCCATTGACTTATAAGATACCAGATACGTATAATTTATATCATAAAATCAAACGACAGAGAGAGAGAGAAGAGAGAGAGAGAGAGATTCTTCCCTCAACAGCAACAGTCTCTTGGAAAGAAAAAAATAGGTAACAGAGATAAAATGACAATAAATATATATAAAAAATAAAAAATAAGTAAATAGTACATAAATACATATATAGTGAACATGTAATCATTGCAATATCACACAGCTGTAAAGGACATTAACTCCTCTAACTTACTGTATACCCAGTATGAAAGAATGCGTAATCTGCAATAATACCCTCGGTAATTGATTTGCGCAGTCTACGCACTTGTACGCCTAGACTACGCACAAGGGCGTACACGTAATCCCACGGCCAACAGGGCAGGCGATATGTCAAAAGACCAAGCATCAAATGAATGGCAAAAAAAAAAAAAAAAAAAATTATCCCGGACAGTAATTAACGGATTAACTCGTAATAAGCGCGCATTCAGTGAAGCTTCTCCCATTCGAAAATGATCCGTCAAAAAAAAAAGAGAAAAAAAAAAAGTGGATCTGAACTCAAATGCCTATAGGTCATCCCGTTAGCGCGGCGATTGAAAACGCGATTCCGCAGCGGGAAAGGATCAAATCGTATTCGTCTAATTAAGCATCGGTGATTTTGAGAAAATTATCATTACCGCAATTCAGCGGGAAAGGAAAAGATATATGAACGTTTTCACGATGATATAACGTTCCTTTAGAAACACCTTATTTCATTTATTTGTTATTTTTTTTTTATTTCTGTCAATAATTTTTTTTCTGTCGAACCTTTAGTTCTCCGGATTTCAACACCAACTCGTCGGACTTTACCTTTGCTTTTTTTTTTCAAGCCCAATTACACCCTTACTTTACCGGACTTCACCGTTAAGTCTTCGAACTTGGTACTTCGTCCTGACAATTCTTCAAATTCTGCCTTAACTTGACTTCCGCGGGCTTCATTATTAGGTCTACGCACAGTTCAGCAATTTATCATCATATATCAACTGAAAACCTGAACGCCACCTTTTGTAGTATTCCACATCTGGAATTGGATTCCATATTTGGAATCTAACAAAAGATGATTAATACCGTCAAGTCTTATGTTTTCTAGTACAAGTCTCCTTGAGTTTTTGGTAGCAAACCCAACGCATTACACCACCAGAGTGCGACATGCCACCCTCCTCCTACGCCCCTAGCTTCCCCCAATCAAACCTGGGGACCCGATCACGCCCACGCCATCGACCGAGGGCAATTGGCTGCCACATACAACAACAGCCCTAACCCTTGGTGTCTACAGGAACGACCGCCAGCCCTCTCTAACTACCAGGACCCTTCCCGCAGGACGTGAATGCCAGGGGCCAATTTCCAGCACCTGCAGCGATGTGGGAGAGGATGCCTCCTCCTCCTCCTCCTCCTACCACCAACCTTCGATTCCTATCTCCTGTGACGTCCTTCCTCCTCCTCCTCCTCTCCTCCTCCAAGAGCCTTCCCAGATGGAACCATCACAGAGGAAGCCATTTCACTTGAGAAGATCAGCCAAGCAAGACACAGTACTGTTAAAGCAAAAGATACCGCACTACAGGGATAAAAGTCTTTACGCTGACCCCTGTCAAAATGAACAGTAAAATACAATAAGCAAAGTCAGGATCAATCACGGAATGGTAATGGTATTGCTGAAGACTGATGATTTAAAAGTATTGCTGAAGACTGATGATTTAAAAAAAAAAAGTGA
>NC_089745.1:8793417-8795917 GCF_040412425.1 Macrobrachium rosenbergii | reverse complement strand
CATGGAAATAAAGATGGAGAAATTGATAAGTGTGAAACGGAACATTTAGTCAAATACATCACAGGTAGGGATGAAAATCAAGTTTTTTATTACAAAAAAGTAATAAATAAATAAAATACCAATAAAATGCAATCATGCCAAATAAAGATTAAGAAGTTGATAAGTATAGAACGGATCGCTCAGTCAAATACATGCCAAGTAGGAATAAAATAGTTATTTTTTTATTGAAATAAATACAAAAACGAATAAAGGGCCAATTATGCAAGCATATCTGGAATTAAAACTAAACCAATAATTTTATATCTTGGTTACACATAGTATATACAAGGCACCCGATAAAGAAGTAACAAATACAAAATGCCTTTACGGCCAAGTAATTCTTTAAATATTACAAAAGCACATCGAATGCACTACAAAACAATGATTTATGTAACAACCTTCTAACCCGGTAAAAATAACAAATCACAAACTAACAATAACTCGGCTGTATCTACCATAAAAAAAACAAATTCCATAGGACCACCTGTCTTGAAAAAATCCCCATTCAGACAAAAAGAGAAAAGAGAAAAGACTATAACTAATTTATCTGGATGCTTCATCTGTCTGTCCGCCCTTCCTTGTGTAAAGAAAAAAAAAAAGTTGGAGACAACAGGTAAAAGACACATAGATAAGAAGAGAAAAGGTACGAAAGGGAAGTAGAACTACCTTAGTTTTGTGAGCAATAACATGAAAACAAACTATTCAAAAGTCACCTTTGGAGAAAATGGTGCAGTGGTTTACAATGAGCAAAGCTATAAAATGATGATGTCAGCAAGATTTCAAGAACTTTATTATTATTATTATTATTATTATTATTATTATTATTATTATTATTATTCAAATTGAGTACAAGAAAATGCTGTCATCAGGATTTTTAAGATATATCGATAATATGATGATGATCATTATAACCCCAAAGTGAAATAAAAGAAAAATGGAGCTAAGACGAGTACAGTAGTTAGCAATGGGAATGTTTAAATATGTAAAACATTACTTTGCCATATGTTAATCCTTATCGCATTACGCTTAAGCAAAATTCCTTGATAATCACATACGTATTTCAATGAGCACTCAAAGCTTACTCCATAAAACTAAGCTACGTTCCTGACAATGAAAGTCATTCATATCAAGAGTGGGATGAGATCAATTACATTTTCAAGTATTTATTCTCCGGTTATATTTGTTTATTGATATTTGGCGTCCATTATGAATATCGTGTGTTGCGTACTGTTATTTAACGTGTTATGTTACAATTCTCAATGCGTACTTCTTTACTCTTCTTATCTTTTACGTATATGGTCTTTTATTCCAGTGTTTTCTGTCTTGTTGCACAGGCATATTGGCTCATTACTAATAATAACCGTAAGATAACATACATAACGCATGAGGAATAATTACTGTACTTACTTTCCCCGACTCCTTCAAAGGCTTCGTACTGCGTTCCTTACCTGAAAAAAAATAATAATTTAAAGTTAACATTGTTACTTAGAACATGATAAATATAACATTAAATATTTTCAAAATAAAAATAAAATGGCAAAAACAATAATACCGCTCACTGGAGCAACACTGTTTCGAAACTATAAAACGCAGCAGTAAAAAATAATAATTATTGCTGTTTGCTAATCTAAATTCAATATTGTACTCAGAGCACAATAATTATACTAATAATGATGGTTTTACAGCAACAATAATAATGGTGGAAACTACAATAATACCTACTGGAGCAACAGTGTTACAGAACTATGAAAAAAACAGTAAATAATAACACGAATAATTACAGTTGTTTTTCAACTCTAACATGACCAAAAAAAAAAAAAAAAAAAAGCGAAAATCAGCAAACTACAACACGCCACTAACTGTTTGAAAAGACAAACCTCATTACGAGCAAAGGCAATGATAATGAACACCTGAGCACAGGAGTAATAATTAATGGCAGTCATGACGGCTATTGTTGAGAGAAAATTTGCATAATTACAAAACAAGTATTAAATTGAGGCTAAATGAGACCCGTCCTTTCTAAAACGCTTGACAATGGACGGGTTTCTGGTGTGTTGGCAGAGGGTTTTGGGAATGAAAATGTTTGGGAGTGCTTATCATTCCACAAGGTCATTTCAATCCGAATTTCACTAAGCGGTAGGTGACGTATGTCAAAAGAATCTCTCTCTCTCTCTCTCTCATGCGCGCGCAAACACAGATTTCGAAAGGAGCAAAAGTCAGTGACATTCTCATTCATTTTTTTATATCCAAGTTTGAAGGTTTTTTTCCCTTAGATCTCCGGTATTGTATAACTCTCTCTCTCTCTCTCTCTCTCTCTCTCTCTCTCTCTCTCTCTCTCTCTCTCGTGCCCGCGCAAACACAGATTTCGAAGCGAGAGAATGTCAGTGACATCCTACTGTATTTTATTATATTCCAGTTCGGAAGCTTTTTATCCTTGGCTCTCAAATATTGTATAACTCTC
>NC_089745.1:8768417-8783417 GCF_040412425.1 Macrobrachium rosenbergii | reverse complement strand
GCGCTTTTGTATTTCTCACTGACAGCCTAGGTATATATATATATATATATATATATATATATATATATATATATATATATATATATATATATATATATATATATATATGTTTACTGTCACGACTGACGTGGCGACAAGAATTATTATCGATCTCGGAGTAAAGGGACGTCTGGGTCGATATCGGTTCCTTAGTAACAGCAGACTAATCATAGCAACAACAGCAACAACAACAGCTACAACTACAACAACAGCAACTGCAAGAAAGGAATTACGGCACTTTCACGTGAATTTACGCGAACTCGTGAATGAACAAAGACCAATCGCGTATAAAACACTTGTAATGGCAAAAACGTAACACAAGGAATGGAACTATTTGTCCATCAATATGTTTCATTCAAGACAACGAATAATTAATTGACGAACTGGCGTCCATACATCAATATTAAGGTAATGGATAATAAAAATACGTTATTTACGCACCTTAAGCACACAAATACACACACGCATATAGGCTATATATATATAATGTATATAATTATATATATATATATATATATATATATATATACACACATGTGTGTGTGTGTACAGTATATCTATATTTATGTGCCTGTAAATATGTCAGACTCCCATACAAATCAAAAGCATATAAATACACTTATCCCTTACAACTCCAAAAACATCTGAATCTGAACATTAAAAAAAATACACATACAGAAAAAAAAACATGATTTTAAGCAGAGACGCATGTCCATCAAGCATTATGGTCAGAAACCAGACCTCCTGATTCTCGAGCTCTGCAGACCGCCGTAATTGAAACAAATTTATAACAGAGTTTAAAAAATAAAAAGGGAACATTTTCCCTTAACACGCAATGGTAAACAGCCGGCCTGCAGTTGCATAAGCGTCATGAAATCGCAAGCACTTTGAACGCAACACCTGTTAAACGCTCTGCAAAAATGGCGTTTACTGAACGCATAGAAAAACGCACTTGGAAATGCGTCATGCAAAGGTAGAACGCTTTTGCGTTACCACTGTTATACGTTTCGGGAAAAAGGCCTTTAATGATAAAGCGTATATTGACAATGGTTAATGCTGGATGCAATATATCGAACGCTGAAAATTGAACGCAAGCGCGTTTACTTGAAATCGTAATCGCGTCAAGAAAAAAGCCAAAGTTGAACTTTGCAATTATCGAACTAAGATCTTCAGACCTTGCATTAAACGCTCTGAAAAGTAGCCTATGCTCAAACTATGTGAACGCATCTTGAAAACAACAAATGCTGAACGCAATACCACAATAAAACGTTCACGGGAAAACAACGCTTACTGATAAAAGCATCGTTTTGCGTTAAAAATTCAAGCGGAAAAACAAACAAACCTGGAGTAAAACAGGCCACTGGGCCATCAATTTGATAATTCCTCGCCCCGTCGTATTTCATCCTGATATACGATTCAATTTAAGCTTGCCAAAGTCACGCAAAGTCATTGTGCAACGCCTGCTGATTGATTTAAATCGCGTATCGGAGAATGCACATCAGAACGGGAGGACGGGGGTGGGGTGGTGGGAGGGGGGGGGGGACGATTTTGATGAATGTTCAGTGAATGTTTCTCTCGTTTGAAAACGTCTGCGCATTAGAAAATATAAAAATGAGAGGCATAACAAAGGTGAGGTATTAAAACAAGGGAAGATGATGAGTAGGTCTTAATCTCGCAAGAGAATGCAGGTGCATTAGCTCTTAATATTTTTTGATTAGAGAGAGAGAGAGAGAGAGAGAGAGAGAGAGAGAAAGAGTAGTGGTGTACAGGTAGTTTTAAAAAGTTCTTTTTTAAGCAATTTCAGAAAAAACAGTATTAATTAAATTGAGAGAGAGAGAGAGAGAGAGAGAGAGAGAGAGAGAGTTTTATGGCATTCTATCTGTGTGATGGGGAGGGGTTGGATTCAGAAGAGAACCCCTTCCCCCACACCCGCCAGTCCACACCCCTGGGAACATTATCGCCTTAAGCACTGAAACATTTCTTGTGACAACAAATATAACTGAAACGTTGGCTTCCTCACGGGAGAATGACGTCATTCAAAACCAGAAACGCTTCCAACAGAAGATGGGTTAAAAAAAAGCCAAAATAAAAAAAATACTCTCTCTCTCTCTCTCTCTCTCTCTCTCTCTCTCTCTCTCTCTCTCTCTCTCTCTCTCTCTCTCTCTCTGTTTCAAATTATTTTAATACCGTTTTTACTAAAAGTATTTAAAAAACTTTTAAAGCTACCTGTACACACGCTACTTTTCCTCTCTCTCTCTCTCTCTCTCTCTCTCTCTCTCTCTCTCTCTCTCTCTCTCTCTCTCTCTCTCTCTAAGATTAATAATGCTAAACTTCAATAAAAAAAATTAACTTTCCCATCAATAACACGACTTTTCTTTGGCTTCATCTCATTGAACACATGGACCCCATCCCTGACTCCAACCTCCCCCATCCCCCTTCCCCCCCTTTTTTACTTGGCACTTCCGATCCCTTTGGCTAAAGAATTAGGCGGTGCCACATAGATCAAAAGGTGCCAATAACAGAAACAGATACAAGCGTGCTTCAACTCCTTTTTGGGCCACGAGATAATTTACGATCAGATTACCGGCATTAATCTCTCTCTCTCTCTCTCTCTCTCTAAAAATCCACTTTTTGCAGTGTAATCGAGAACATGGACACAAAAACTAAGCTTTTGCAAACATACGCAATCTACCTTGGCTGAACAGCCTGTTCACAAACAAACAAACAAAAAACAAACAATAAACTGCAACAAACAGAATATAAAAATTGTGATATACACATACATAATGTATCAGTATAATTATAGACTCACACAATAATATATATATATATATATATATATATATATATATATATATATATATATATATATATATATATATATATATAATCAAAACTCAACTCAACTCTTCCCTCATCTATCCGCCAAAGCCCAAACAAATACCACAGCTGCTGACAGGAATCAGCAAATCTTTCCAGACACAGGTTATCGTACTACGCAACGGCGGGTGGGAGGAGAGGAAAGACGAGGTAGGCCGACACTGCAAAGATATGATGCTGAGGAATGAGAGAGAGAGAGAGAGAGAGAGAGAGAGAGAGAGAGAGAGAGAGAGGTTGATTCTAGCTGAGGAAGAAGGAGAGACAGCGAGACAGAGAGACGTTGATTCATATGGAGGAAGAAGGAAAGAGAAGAGAGAGAGAGAGAGAGAGAGAGAGAGAGAGAGAGAGAGAGAGAGAGAGAGAGAGAGAGAGCCCTCCTTAGCTGGCTGGTGTCCCGGGATGCTTGTTCGATCGTTTTCCGCTCGGAAAGGTTCAAAAAGTCTTCCGCGGACCTGAATGGCGAGCCCATTGTTGTTCTCTCCTATTTTGCGAAGCCTTCCCGTGTTACAGATAGCTGGATGGTCCCAGACGGCGGTGCTTTACCTTCCAAACGTTTCTTAAGACGATTGTGTTCCCACGGGTAAGGGAGGAGGGGATTCTCTCTGATTCCAACGCCAGCAACTTCCCCACCCCCGCCCCCACTGCAAGGATGGAATGCCATAAAACACACACGCGCACACACACACACACTGAACTATTATTTTAAAAAATCTTTCTAAACAAGATATAAGAACTACCTTTACACTGAACTATTATTTTTTAAAATCTTTCCAGACAAGATATGTTAAAAACTAACTTATTTGCATTCTCTTGCAACCTTTTTTCCTTAAAAGGCTCCAATCCATTTAGTAACAAATGAAAAACATATTATCTTCAATATGCAGTTAACGTTTTCATCGCTTACCTACAACCCCTCCCCTCCCCCAAACCCACAAAACACACAAACAAATTCAGCAATACAGTAAATTTCCCTCTGACAAATAAACAGCAGAATGGAAACCCCCAAGGAGAGAGAGAGAGAGAGAGAGAGAGAGAGAGAGAGAGAGAGAGAAAAGGCCAATTTACTCGAGCAAACGACCTCCCTTATCTACATCCAAAAGGGCCATTCCGGAGAAGACCAGCGCCACTAACCCTGCGAGATAAGCGCCATCTTTCCCCTCCCACTTTTAATTATTCTTTCGGCGACACATGCAATCCTCAGCAGATGCAATATAAAGATAATTGATGAACATCTCGTACAGATCCTATCTCTTCCGGCGGGCTTAGCGTCCTACGGAGGAGGAGGCGGAGGAGAAGGAGGAGAGGGAATAAGGACGCGACGCGAAACGTCCACCCCCCAAAAAAAGTACTCTTTCGGGAGCGGCAGCAGCGCCGTCCGAGATTTTTTTTTTTTTTTTTTTGGGTGGGGAAAGGCTGATAAGGGGTAAGATGTCGCCATTACGCTCAAGCACGGACGAAATAAAAGTCCCCAGATAAGAGCTATGATAGAAGTCACAATTACCAATGCAATCCTCCTCCTCCTCGCGTTTACGGCAGTTCAGAGATGCGATAAGGGAGATACGACTGCGACGGCGGAGCTTTCTCTCTCTCTCTCTCTCTCTCTCTCTCTCTTACGGGATTGCCCATCACTTACTGAACTATTTGTAATAAATCTTTCCAAAACTACCTATAGAACCGCTACCTTTCCTCTCTCTCTCTCTCTCTCTCTCTCTCTCTCTCTCTCTCTCTCTCTCTCTCTCTCTTACCGGACTGTCCCATATTACTCTACCTAAAGCTGTGTTTTTATTACCGAACTATTATTTTTAAAAATATTTCTAAAAGTACCTATAGACCCGCTACCTCTCTCTCTCTCTCTCTCTCTCTCTCTCTCTCTCTCTCTCTCTCTCTCTCTCTCTCTCTCTCTATTACGGGACTGTCCCAAACTATTTTACCTAATGCCGCGTTCTTCGTACTGAACTATTTATTAATTTATTTCTTATTTATTCATTTATTTTTATTTATTTATTCAAAAAATCTTTCTAAAACTCCCTCTCTCTCTCTCTCTCTCTCTCATAGTCTTACCTCATCTGTAGCTATTTTCACACATTCCGAGTTTATCTCACTCTCTCCATCATTCTGACTGCTTCGCGAGCAATGAAACGTAAAAGCCCAAAGTGAACTCCGACGAAAAGACAAAAAAATAAATAAATGAAAAAAAAAAGGATGAATATTAAGAGGACTTCTAAAAAAAAAGGGCAAAAAAAAGCCGAAAAGACTAAATAAAAATAATAATAATAATAAAAAAGGATGAATATTAAGAAAACTTAAAAAAAAAAAAAAAAAAAGAATAGGGAAAAAACCGCCGAAGACAAAATAAATAAAAAAAGGGATGAACATTTAGAGGACTTCTTTTGAACAAAAAAAAAACCGCCGAAAAGACAAAATAAATAAAAATCAAATAATGAAAAAGGATGAATATTAAGACGACTTCTAAAAAAAAACAGAATACGGGAAAAAACCGCCTAAAAGACGAAATAAAAAAAAAAATAATAAAAAAAGGATGAATATTAAGAGGACTTCTTTTGAAAAAAAAAGCCGACCCCAACTCGCAACTACTGGCTCGGCGGCAATTTGCAGCGTAATAGCGCTGTTTCGCTTGCGCAAAATTATGGAAATGGTATTATTACCATAACCGGGACCATTACCAGACACCCTCCGAAATGTAATGGTATCGCCCGGTTGCTCGGCGGCGGTGGCGGCGGCGGCGGAGGCATAGGAGACCTTAGGACTCCTGCAGTCATCATTCTCTTGCAATCCTTCTGTGTCGTAGGATGCGTTTTTAAAAGCCACAAATTTAAAAGCAGTGGGCAAGGTGTAAATAAGTGATGATACATCAATCAATTTCAATTGTATGTAACCAATGTCATTATAGAATTAAAAGTAATCTACCCATTGTCAACCATTATAGAATTAGAAATTGTCTATTGATTGTCAATCAATATAATTACAAAGAATCTATTCATTGCAAATCATTATAGAACTGAAAATATCTATTGTCAATCATTATATAATTGAAATCCATCAAGTGCCTAAATCTATTGTGTTTGAGAGAGAGAGAAAGAGAGAGTTCAATTGTAGGCAAACAATATCTTAATAAAAATAAAAATAACCTATTCATTACCAATCTTTGACCTTATCATATCAACATACTCCGAGCGTCCAAGTCTATTAAGTGTGTTTATATGAGAGAGAGAGAGAGAGAGAGAGATAGAGAGAGAGAGAGAGAGAGAGAGAGAGAGAGAGAGAGAGAGAGATTAATAGTAATGGCGAGGTGAGCGCAAGGATTTCACCACTTCAAGCATTATAACGCGGCTTGGGGAGTGAAGATCTCGCTAAATACAATTCACAAACAATAAATCCAGCTTTAATTCACAAATAATAAATCCAGCTTTAGTTCACAAACAATAAATCCAGCTTCAATTAACAAACAATAATCCAGCTTCAATTCACAAACAATAAATCCAGATTATTTACAAATAACAAATTCAGCTTCAATTCACAAACAAATCCACCTTCAATTCACAAACAATAAATCCACATTCAATTCATAAACAATAAATCCAGCTTTAGTTCACAAACAATAAATCTAGCTTTAGTTCACAAACAATCCAGCTTAGTTCACAAACAATAAATCCAGCTTCAATTCACAAATAATACATCCAGCTTTAAGTCACATACAATAAATCTAGCTTTAGCTCACAAACAATAATTACAGCTTTAGCCTAGTTCACAAACAATAAACCCAGCTTTAATTCACAAACAATAAATACAGCTATAAGTAAAAAAAAAAAAAAAGTGAGGACAAACTTTATATGACCAGGTCTGCATTCTAAGCTTAACCCAGGAGAGAGAGAGAGAGAGAGAGAGAGAGAGAGAGAGAGAGAGAGAGAGAGAGAGAGAGAGAGAGAGAGAGAGAGATTTGATATGAAGTTGCTGAATCAGACTATTTCTTTTGTCTTTGCTGTACAGAAAAATAGCATTTACGAGAGCGAGAAAGTTTCACGGATTTATTTGTCTGTTTTTTGTTGTACAAAATGAGCAACAAAGGAATATCACCTACTAGATAATTGAAGAAATTTTCGGTTCATGTACAAAATGCACAACTAAAGAACGAGAGAGAGAGAGAGAGAGAGAGAAATAAGGGAACGAAGGAGGTCAAGGGATACGGGGTGGGGATTGAATGTAATCCACGCCATCCCAATTCCCGGCTATTACCCAAGTCGGGGGGGATTACAGCGCCTATTAGCACGCCGGCCTTGGGGGATCCACCCGACCTAAATGGAATCTCGCTCGTCAAAACTGCTTCCAGAACGGAGATTAGTTCGCCTTCCTCCTCCTCCTCCCACAGACCCCACGAAATTGCCTAGAAACAACTATCTTAACTTGGTCACAATTCGTACCCACACACCCTATACTGCATCCAAGGAGGTTAGATTTTCCACCCCCCAAAATAGAACGGCGTCTCCCCCCTCAAACCCCTCCCACGCCCCGGGGACTTCCAGAGATTAGCAGGACCGCCTACGAGCGAGATACTGGGTCTCGTATGTCTCCTGTGTTTGATAAACGTAGCAGAAGGATTTGGGATGAAAAGCAAAGAGAGAGACACTCAGGTGATGAGATTATCAAGTAGGCGAGTACCGGTAAGAGATCTATGGAACAAGAGTAGCAGTTCAGGTACCTGGGGAGTACACTGATTAAGAACGGAACTGCGGTAGGGAAAAACTACACCGAGCAGGAATGAGAACTGCGGTAGAGACAAAACTACACTGATTAGGAATGAGGCTTGTGACGGTCAAGACAAAACTGAACCTGGTACTGGCAAACGGCTCTTTCAAGATGGAGGAAGAGTCTACCAAAGTAAACAAGAACTGATCTCAGAGAAATGGCTGAAAAGCTTGGTATGGTACTTGGCACCCATTCTTCAGCAACCTGCCCAAACAGACCTAAGAAAATGAAGATGCTATAATTTTTTTTTTTAGATGTGTACCTGGAAAAGGGGAAGTACAAAACAAGAGTGGAGGTGAGTTCTGAATGCACTGACAGAAAAGGAATTTAAAGGAGACAATCAAGAGTGTAATACGAGAACTTGGTGGCTCATGTCTTACAAGGGATACAGAGATCAGTACAGAATGCTACAGACGGTAGAATTATGAGCAGAGGACCCAGTGGCTAGAGGAGAAAATCAAAATTTGACCTGAAATGAAGTCACAGCTGCCAGCAAATGATAAGATTACTTCCCAATCGAAACATCAAGAGCGACTGACCCAGTGACCCAGAACACAAGAGAAGAAAAAAAAAATGTCCCAGACCGAATAACCAATCCAGCTTCAACACTTGTAAGCAAATATAAATTAAAACCACTGAAAAATCTTTGAATAACAATGAAAAACTGACAAAACTCAGTGAGGTTTTCCTTGCCAAAATTCATCAGAACCGACAAACGATCCTTCCCTTTTAATATCTGACCTCGACAGAGGCACAAACGATTTCTCCTGTCACCTCTCTGTAGGAACCCCAAAATTCGACCACCCCCAAACTTTGGAACGCCCATGATAATGACGTTCTCGTGAACCGAAATTGGAAGCTGGTGGGAAGAGAAGAGAAAGGAGAAGGAGGAGGAGGGAAAGCGTCTGCAGTCCTATAACCAATCCTTTTAACTACAATTTGATATCCCATTCAAATCTAAATGGGAATCTCCCGCGAGGACACTAATCTCTACAAATGGCGATGAATCCCTCTCAATGACAATCTACCCAACAAGATCTGTCACCCCATGCCCGCCCCAACGCCCCCCCTTAATCAATCCACCCCCCCAAAACCCATAAAAGCAAAAAGGGGACGCTTTTTTCCCCTCTCTCATGACTCATCACCACCCATTATTCCCCACACCCAAACATGCGCCCACAATACCAAATAATACGAAGGATGTTATTCATTTCCTTTTAGCTAGAAGTCTAGATCCTAGAAACATTTTCTTTCTGGCTCTAGCTAGTTTGTTTGTCTTCCCCTCTCGTACTTTACTGATGGATCAACATCCTCGTCGTCCTGATAGTTTAAATACTAGAGTGATGTTTAAATTATATATATATATATATATATATATATATATATATATATAGAGAGAGAGAGAGAGAGAGAGAGAGAGAGAGAGAGAGAGAGAGAGAGAGAGAGAGAGAGAGAGAGAGAGAGAGAGAGAGAGAAAGTCTCCTGTCTATGAAAACGCAAAAATAAAATAGATTGTGGCAATGACTATCGTTTTTACCTGAGCCTCTCCCTCTTTTAAAGGAAAACACCTTACTGTTGATAAAACTACGAGCGGGTGTATGGGGAAGTGTGGATTTTCATAACAATAATATACACATAATTCCAAAATACTCCCTAAAGGATCAATAAACGAATAAAAAAAAGAAACCAATACAAATTACAACAAACATAATACTCATCACTTATCGTCGGCTCCTTTCTTTGTCCAACTAGCTTACTGGGACGAGTCGAAAACATTAAAGAAGTATGACGGGGAGGCAACCCCATCCCCTGTCCAAAGGAGATGGATGATGATGTGAAGGAGGGCTCATCGTATCTTTATTACCCCTACCTCCTCCCCTCCCCAACCTATCCATTTCGGGACTCACTCACTCCCCACCCCCAGCATCCCACCACAAATGTCAATCATGGTGATTTTTCCCAAATCCGATAATGTTACAAATTCATCCCCTACGACCTGGTTCCGTTGCCTATCCACAGTTGCTACATTTATATATATATATATATATATATATATATATATATATATATATATATATATATATATATATATATATATATATCCACAGTTGCTACATTTATATATATATATATATATATATATATATATATATATATATATATATATATATATATATATATATATATATATATATATATGTATATATACATACATATATATATATATATATATATATATATATATATATATATATATATATATATATATATATATATATAATATTCGACCCAGGCTAAAAAAAAAGTTTATTCTGCTACAAACCCATTTTCACTTTTCTTTTATTACCCTACGTTCCATCTAACAACCCTAATCCAAACCTAAAGGCCTATTCCACAACGAACCCTGTTTCAATGCCACCCAACACCCATCCATGTTACCCATGACCTAAAACCCTATTTCGTCACCCAATCCCAGCCTGCAGATACTACAATACCACTAGATCTAAGGCCACTGCTTTATTTCATAAGGGATATCCGTTCAAAGATCCAATTTGACTCATCTTTCAAAGCTATCTGGGCCTATTTCATCATCAAATCAACTCATATGAACTTTATTTCACCATCCAACCAACCCACGACATAATATTTATTTCACCATTATCAAACCCTATTTCAGGTGCAATACAAGCCAAGAACCACACCCACAAATGCTACTTGAAACACAACCCACACCCACAAATACTACTAGAAACACAATCCACACACACACAAATACAAACTGAACTACAACCCACATCCACAAATAATACTAACTGAACCACAACCCACACTGACAAATACTACTTGAACCACAACCCACACCGACAAATCCTTCTTGAAACAACCAACACCCACAACTACTACTAACACAACCCACACCCACAACACTACTTGAAACAACCCACACCCACAAATACTACTTGAACCAAAACCCACACCCACAAAGACTATATCACCACCCAACCAATCCCGCTCGCAACTACAACATCATCACCAACCCACCCACGCCCGCAAATCCAATTTCACCCCCTCCACCCAACCCCACCCACAAAACCCATCACAGCGCCCAAGACCAATACGCAATGCCATCTGGGCGCTTATAATATCTACGTTTTATTGGAGGAGTCATAAAACCCACAGGACCAGCGCCCCCCTCCTCCCGTCCCCCCCAAAAGGGATAAATTAACATCAGCATTCGATACACCCAAGCTGTTCATGATCGTATAGAGGAGAACAATTTTTTTCCCCCTTCCCCCTTTAGTCTGTTATATGACGGATGGGTACAAGTGTCGATACATTAAGCCGAGACTATTAGTTTATCGCGGTCATTCTTCTGTGGAAGACAGTTGTGATATATATATATATATATATATATATATATATATATATATATATATAATATATACAGTATGTATATATATATATTATATGTATATATTTACACACACACACACACACACACACACACATATATATATATATATATATATATATATATATATATATATATATATATATCATGTATGTGTGTATGTCTGTAATATACACTTTCTTTAGAATTTGAACCAACCCTTAATTAATATTCTGGTTATTGTCATTTCCTGTAAAAAGTCCCAGACAAATAACTAATATTTACCCAAAAGCAATCCAATGAATTAGCTATTCTATCAATTAAAGCAATTAACCCTTCAATAGGCCTTTTCTCTCCAAAAAGTTGCATTTCTATTTACCCTTCAATGGGTCTTTTCTCTCCAAAAAGTTGCATTTCTATCTCTCCCAAAACTGAATAATCTGCTGCCAGTCAGGAGGCACAATTTTCTGTAGAATTTCCTTAAGAGCCTACTCATAACCTTTCACGTAATCCTGATAACAAACAAACAATTTAGAACTCATGATATAAGATATAATAAATAAATGAATAACTTAACTGACTGTACAAGGAAAACTCATTCGATACGAGTAAAACGATTTTAATTGACACAGATCAGAAACATAAATGCACACAGCACGTTCGAGCTAATCTGGAGGCCATGATACACTAAAGTTATCAATTTAATAAATCAATAAGCAATGAAATTCAAAAATTACCAAATAAAACCAATAAAATTAACGTTCACCTGAAAACGTAACAGGTCTCAAGTTAGACCGTGAGTTACACCAACCGAAGATATATATGGAGAAACAGCCATCCAAAGAAAATAAAAATCATATTAAATATCAGTTAAAACCAAACCATAAAAATTCACTTCAAACTTGACAGGCTCCAGCACCCAATCCTGAGGCACGCCTCAAGAAACACCGATCTCGAACACAGAAGTGCAATCCGGCCATCAACAGCTGATCGTGACGTCTTGCACCTCCTCGTCGCTTTCCCCGGGAGAGAAAGCGACGAGATGAGGTGATTGATACTGGCACATCGAGGGACCTCAACACTCATATCGGTCAATATAGCATGCTTGGGATGCTGCAATCCGGTGCAATATCTATCTCAAGTCCCTCATAGTCCATTGATTAAGATCTCCTCAGGTGATGCTGAGATGAAGAGCCATTGCCTCGGGTGGCGTATGAAGATAGAATTATTATTATTATTATTATTATTATTATTATTATTATTATTATTATTATAAATCATATCACACGGACACAGAAGATGATAGCAAGTGATATCGTGAGGTAAGAGCAATACTTTGTATATTATTCATCAGTAAAGTTGTTTGCATAACAAGAAAACACAAACAGAAATTTCACTTAATGGGTCTTTAACTCCTATAATAATAATAATAATAATAATAATTATTATTATTATTATTATTATTATTATTAATAATAGCATAGCAGTAAAGTTATACCACAATGCCACATTATTATTATTATTATTATTATTATTATTATTATTATTATTATTATTATCAATCCACAGCAGAGTAACAGCAACGTTATAACCCAATGCCACCATTATCATCAACATCATTCCCATCGATCTCGTCATCCATATTGCATTCCCGTTCCCGTTCCGGGAGAAGCCACTTACTTCCACATCCTGGACACTGCCGAATCCCGCGAGCGTACAGGACCCGCCGTAAATAACATCCTTCCCGCACCCAGCAATCAAAACGAAGACTACCTTGATCCTAATTAATCAACACTGGGAACAACACAATTATCAGAAAGGCAATTCCCATTCCAGGAACATCCGGGCGAAGCGGGGCGACACAGAGCCTTACTGGATTAAGCGAGATTCCAGGGCGATCTGGAATGGCCATTGGGGATTTCGGGGGAATCAAGCACACCCATCACAGTCGGGACTATTATTCTCCCCCAAATTATTATTTACTGCCGAAGATTGTCAGTTGTTGGAAGAGACATATACAGTAAATCGGATAAGGATGGTTCAAGCAAGTCTCGCTCACGCGTATTTTGAATTTCGGCAAGATTGAAATAAAATGATTGGTCTAGTTTATGATCTGCGTCTGTAAACTAATGGCAAGATGCACCAGATTATGGCTGCAACTAGTGGGACAGCATAACCACACACACACACACACACACACACACACATATATATATAACAAAAAGAAACACACACACATATATGGTATATATATATAAATATAATATATATAATATATATATATGTAGAATCTACTTAAGGCTTTGTAGTGACAAGCATTGCCCAAAAAAAAGCATGAAGAATTGAGAAGTTAAGAGAGCATTGTGGGTATTACAATTACACACACACACACATACACATATATATATATATATATATATATATATATATATATATATATATATATATATATATATATATATATATATATATATAGTGTGTGAACAAAAAACAACTCAAGCATCTAACCTTTTTTTTTTTATTTCCAAGAGCACAAAGCACAATACCCGGAGGACCAATCTTCCAAGGATCCTCAGCCGGAAAATAAGCACGAAGCAATTAACTTTGACGCCCCCACCCTTCTCTCAGCCTCATTACCATATATACGACAAGTCCGAGTAATAAGTCAGTCTAATCCACAAGTCGCGAGAGGGCACGGAATGACGGGATGGGGAGGAGGAAGGGAGAGGGGAGGGATAGTGGGAAGGGGTCACAGAGGGGAGGAGAGAAAGGGGGCAGCAGCGAGGGGAAATATTTGTGAGCGATATTCAGAGATATGACGAGATATCGGCGGAAAATCCAATCTGATAAATGGATAAGACGTCGCCTATATTGGAAGGAAGGAAAAGGGTGTAGGGGGGACGGAGGCAGGGGTGGGGTAGGTGAGGGGAGGGGTAGTGGGCAATCCCAGCATCTCTCCCTCCCCCCCAAATCACATAACACAATCGTATTAACCATAAATCCCTTTTCCTCATTAACTTTGAGACCCCCTTTCCCGCCTCCGACTCAATATCATGACGCCCCACAAAACCATCTCATCCGAATGACTCGTCCCTCCCACCCACCCACCACCCACCCGCCGGCCCGCATGCCCGCCCATTCTTCCTCCACGCCCGCGATTCGATCAGAGAAACACGCTGGCTAAGTCTCCGCCCTTCTTTGCCATTTGAGGCGAGAACACTCAAGGCATATATGATCGCAATCCCATTCTCCCAAAATGACTGGCCACGCCCCCCACCCCCACCCTTCCCCCTTCCATAGGTCCCTTTCCTTCCCAATCCCCAACCGTGTTCTTTCATTAACCAAGCCGAGGTTTCCATAATTTTTTCCCTCTTTTAATCAAGAGGACTTGATGGCTTTAATCCCGCGAACCGGTGTTCCTCTTTGCCTTCTGCAATTCCCACGAAAGGAAACTCCGGAGGTCAACTGCCCATCAATAAGACTCCTTTACTCTACAGAGACCACAAGACTATCCAAGAGTCGGGGGGGGGAGGGGAAGGTGCCAACCCCCTTCCCCCTCACCCCACCCCAAACCACCACCTCCGATGCAATAAGTTTAAGTTCAAAACGAAATCTCCACATTAACAGGAAACTACATGCAATACATCATACCAAAACCGTCATAATTAAATGCAAAAGGCCATTGAAGCTACCTTGTAAGTCCTCCATAATCAAATAAACAATCCTGAATCTGTCAACATTCGTGAATGTTACAGCAGGCTGAAATGTATTCAACGTTAGTCAACGCATATTCGTAGAACCAAATACATCACTGAATGAACACAAGCGAATTCCAACAATGGGAGTGTAATATTGGAGTGACAGAATGTGCAAGACCAGCCTCGCTTCAGATCCTGAATTCAGTGAAATACCAAAGGAGGAAATAA
>NC_089745.1:8698417-8763417 GCF_040412425.1 Macrobrachium rosenbergii | reverse complement strand
CACGAGATAAAATTACGTGGTATTTACTAAAATTGCTAATCGAGAAAATAGATGAATTACACACACTTCCCGGCACAAAACCTCGGTCAAATTAATTCACAGGCAAAATTTCATCTGTGTACATATCAACTGCAGCTCTTCAAGCAATATGAGATAAATTACGTGGTATTTATTAAAATTGCTGATGGAGAAATCTGATGAATTACACTTCCCGATACACAACCTCGCCCAAATGAACTCACATGCAAAATTTCATCTGTACATATCAACGCACCGAGAATGAGTTATCATATATCTCCGTCTGCCGAAGTTAGGAAAACCTCTCAAATCTCTTAAAAAAAATACGGGTTTTAAATTAATGAAAAATAAAAAATCTGTAAATTTCGAATATCCAACCACAGAAGCTATTTACAAAAGACTAATACAAAATTAATTATTTAAAAAAAGTCACTTATACTTTCTATTCCGGCTCTCTTTTTGCTGGTTCTGAGTCTGAGTGGTACATCAAGGAAGGATTTCCATAGCTGATGACACACCAATACAAATTAATATTGCTCCGAGATACTCTCTCTCTCTCTCTCTCTCTCTCTCTCTCTCTCTCTCTCTCTCTCTCTCTCTCTGTGACGAACTAATAAAACTTGACACCCTTTATTCTTTACCCAACTATTCATGAGTTATTTGTTTACGCAGACGACGGGGAGAAAGAAGTGAGACAAAGGCAGAACAGAAGTAGTCAGGACAGCAAATGCCATCGACGAAGACTTACAGAAGGTACTGGGGAGGGGAGGGGGTGAGGGCAGGTAGAGAGAGAGAGAGAGAGAGAGAGAGAGAGAGCTACAAAGACAGACGTGACGATTTTACAACCTCGCTGAATAACTCCGACCCGGTTTTATTGCGTTACGCCAACCTGTATACACAGCTGTGAAAGGACACAGCTAAAGTATATAATAATTCCCCAAAAATTACCTTTCACGGAAAATTCGTTCCGCTGTGTCCCCTTTTGCCCCTAATTACCAAAAGCTGCAATTACTTGAAGGAGGAGAGGGGAGGGAAGAAGGGAGAGGGGGAGGGGAAGAATGTATAGGAGAGAGGGGAGGAAGAATGTATATGGAGAGGGGAGGGGGAGAAGAATGTGTAGGGGAGAGAGAAGGGGAAGGGGAAGAATGTATTAAGAGAGGGAGGAGGGAAGAGAGGGAAGAATGCATAAGGAGATGGGGAGGGGAAAAGGAAGAATGTATATGAGATAGGGAGGGGAGCGGACTGACTGCATAAGGAGAGTGGGAGGAGGGGAAGAACGTATGAGAGGAGGAGGAGGGGAGGGAAGGAAGAATGTCTAGAAGGAGGGAGAGGAAAGACTATATAAGGGGAGGGGAGGGAAAGAGAGTTATAAGAGGAGGAGAGGAAGACTGTATAAGGAGAGGGGAAGAGGAAGAATGTATGGAGAGGGGAGGAGGAGGGAAGGGGGAAGAATGTAGTGTATGGGGAGGGAAACTGTATAGGAGGGGAGGAGGAGGGGAAGAATGTATGAGAGGGGAAGGGAAGGGGAAGACTGTATAGGAGAAGGGGGAAGGGGAGAGGAAGAATGTATAAGGGAGAGGGGAGGGGAGGGAAGGGGGGAGAGGAGGGGGAAAGACTTCATCATAGCCTTCCCGATATCAAATACAGATCAGCTGACTGAATCAGCGAGGAGAGATAACAATCATCGACTCCCAAATGATAATGAAAGTGAGAAAGATAATGATAATGGAAATGATGATGACGATGATGACGAAGAAGAAGACGATGATTAGAAATCAAGGGGGATGACGATCAACAAGTTAATATGGACGATCGCATCTGCAACAGATAGCTGATAATTTCAGAAAACAGATTGGAAAAATAACTCGCAGATGAATCAAGCCACAGCACAAACAAAGAACCCAAGACGGGGAGATGAGGGAAAACAAAGAATCCACTATCGAGGGGAAGGGGAGAAGGGGGTCACGCCGAAATTCGAGAGGAACGGGAGAGGGGGGAATGGATGGCAAGGAACGAAGGGTGGAGAGTTTAACGAGAACCGAGGGGAAGGGGTTACTCCAGGTCGAGGGGAAGGGGTATTAGCGAGGATCAAGGGTGGGTATCGAAGACGACGATCTAGGGGGAGGACGATGAAGAAGATTGAGGGGAAAGGGAACTGAAGAAAATCGAGGGGAAGGGAGTTAAGGGGAGGTGGTGAAAATAAGGGGAATGAAAGGAATGATTATGTATATATATATATATATACATATATAAATATTATATATATATATATATATATATATATATATATATATATATATATATATATATATAAAATTTCTCAGGTAGCTCTACATCTTATATCCAAAGCCTTCATCTTCATATACGCTACAAAATAGATATAAATCTAAGAAAAAAAAAAAAAACACAATCCACGCCTATCTTGTAGCCTATCAACACACTGCCAATGTAACACACGAATTCCCAAAATCTCCAACGAGAGAGAGAGAGAGAGAGAGAGAGAGAGAGAGAGAGAGAACGCCATTATAATTCCGGCAGCATTTGGTGTTTTCTGAACTGCTGACGCACACTAATTCGCTAGACGCCCGAGCCGGAGAGAAATGTGAGGGTGGCGGCCGCGCCGGACGTGTAACAAATACTATGAAGATGCTACGCCGTGCTCTGCCCCTTTTTCTTCGCGGCCCCGTACGTCGACGGACTTCGACCTGGAGGAAAAATTTTTCTTGGAGGAAAGATTTGGAGGAAAGGTTTTTCTTGGAGGAAAGAATTTTCTTGGAGGAAAGATGTGGAGGAAAGATTTTACCCGTCTTCCTTTCTTGAGACGATGGGCCGCGCTCGGTTGTTTTATGCAGGTATATGGTATAGGTTAATTGGCCTGTTCGTGTAAGGTTCTTCGTTGCGTTTTTACCACGTCGAAGACCTCTGTGTATGTGACGTGTGTAGGTGTATGAAATAAATAAATAAATAAATAAATAAATAAATAAATAAATAAATAAATAAATATTTACATATATATGTCTTAATATATATATATATATATATATATATATATATATATATATATATATATATATATATAGGCTATTGCGCTTGCCTTTATATAATTACAAACTCAATTCGTTCTTATTAGTGCCACTTGGTTTGCGAACTTCGATCTATGTGAAAAAATACAAAAGAAGACAATAGTACTTAAAACAACAAAGGGAATAACCAAACACTGAAAATTACGAAAAGAATCGAAACAAAACAAAATTTATTCTTTCAAAACTAAAAAAAAGTAATAATAATAAAATTATCAAGAGGAAGGGCCCGCCATAAAAACGGTTATAAAACAATCCATTAGAGAAGAACCCGGGAGGAGATTCAATCGACCAGGGACGCGAGAGAAGACACCCTATCACTAAAATATAAAAAATAAAAATATATAAAAATATATATATATAAAAGTCCCGCACCCTAAGTACTAGAAAGGTCAGAGCGTATAAAAAAAAAAAAAAAAATACCCCTGCCCTCCATTAAAGAAGAGGGCAGGGTACGAAGAAAAATGCCACCAAAAATGGACCAATTATGAAGAACGGGGTACAATCCATCAGCGCTAAAGATTTCTCCATTTTTCTTTCAATTTCCTTGGGGGAATTATGCAAGCGACAGTCTCCACTCACTTCCCCCCCCCACCCAGGCCCCCCTACCCCAACCCCACCCCCGTCTGCCTTTTTCCTGCCAAGTATTAAATCAGATTTATGACATGGTTAATCAACCGAAGAAGCAATGCCAGTATAATCTTTTCGCGTGAGTAACCCAACGGTCTAAATTTAAATACATATTTACACTCCCTCCAAATTTGCTTGCGTATATATATATATATATATATATATATATATATATATATATATATATATATATATATATATATATATATATATAGATAGATAGATAGATAGATAGATATACTAGAATCTACTGAACATTTTTACCAGGTAAGTATGTAGTCACTGTAGGCACTGTAGCTAAGAAAAGCTACATTATATATATATATATATATATATATATATATATATATATATATATATATATATATATATATATACATATATATATATATATATATATATATATATATATATACATACATACACACACACATATATATATATATATATATATATATATATATATATATAAATTACACCTTCACAATTCATACAAATACCTTTCATAACCAAATACACACACACACACGGAGGATGCTTAACACATACTCCCACACGACCATACACCCATACTAAAGCATGAGAATGCATGTACCAATCCCTATAGTTCTAAAACTACATTTCACCGCACGAGGGCAGTGGACACAGTCGAGTAATAAGGAGACAGTTGCTTCCCTCTCACAGAGGTTTGTCCTTTTTTTTTTTTATTCTCTCATGCTCCCATCCAGCACTCTCAAATTACGAGCACGCTCGAGTTTCACAAAAATACAAAGAAGTCTTGTCGCTTCCTGTAAGCTAATCGCATTAAGATCTCTCCTCTCCTCCAAGCACGTAAACTCAATCGGTCGCTTGCTGCAATCTGTCTAATCTTCCAGCGGCGTTCCCTAAATTTTGCTTGCAAATCCCAAGTGACTGCAGGAAATGATATACTGAATTTAATGTCGGATGATGTGAATTAAATATCGGACCCGTTGGAATTGCAAGGACGTAAGTTACAAAGATTTGGCCTTCAGAGATTTATTTTTAAATCTAATTCAATACTTAACATTTTTTTCCCTTCAAAATTACAGTACAATTACCTTTAACTCGATGGGAAAATCGACTATAATCTGCTGAACGACCTTAATCTACTAAACAATAAGATGGGGAACAACTAATTCAGTGGTTCTCAACCGATGGTCCATGGACCACTAGTGGTCCATGATGGCTTTTTGGGTGGTCCACAAGATTGGCAAATATATTTTTGAATTTACTGAATGTGTAGTAAGAGAAAACCTTATCCAGATAAGCGACTATTCAATTCATTGTATTATTCATATTAAAAAATTTAATCTTCAGGTTGTAATTTTTGTATCAGAAATATATTTCAATCCAACATGTTTATCGTCTATGCACTACCTATCGTTACTCAGAAAGGAAATGGTCCACGATATTTTTTTTTTCACTAACCTGAAATGAACTGAGAACCAGTGAACTAAATACCTAGTACGTAGCACTAAATACCTCATAAACAAAGAAAAATTAATAACTGAAGGAAAAATAACTAAATAACTAATTACCTCATGTTTAACCTAACTAATGAACTCGACTTGACAGGAAAATCTCGATGACCTACATGAATTACCCTCATAAAAAGGAAAGGGTTAAGTTGTCCCTCCTTAAGTATATCCTTCACCTGGCGTTAACTATGGTTGCCAGACCAATCCTAGACTCCATTCAGACGGTACGGTATGACCGCAACATCCCCTGGTTCTCTCTCTCTCTCTCTCTCTCTCTCTCTCTCTCTCTCTCTCTCTCTCTCTCTGTGTTCTGTATCCAAAGTATTCCCTTCCAATAGCCTCCTCTAGTTTAAAAGGTGTTCTCTCTCTCTCTCTCTCTCTCTCTCTCTCTCTCTCTCTCTCTCTGTTCTCTGTTCATCCATACTCCAAAGTAAAGTATTCACTTCCAGTAGCCTCCTCTAGTGAAAAGGTGTTCTCTCTCTCTCTCTCTCTCTCTCTCTCTCTCAGTTCCGCATCCCTACTACTTACTCCCTTCCATTAGCCTCCTATAGTTTAAAAGGTTCTCTCTCTCTCTCTCTCTCTCTCTCTCTCTCTCTCTCTCTCTCTCTCTCTCTCTCGGTTCCTTCTCCCGTCTACCATCTGTCATCTTTCTTGCCGTCATTTCCTCCGATGTGGCGGCTTCGTTCCAACAATCTCTGCCAAAATTTTCTTCCTTCTTTCCTCTCGCCCGACAAACAATATCATTATCATTCTGTCCACGACCCGTTATCGGGTTCTTTTCGCTTCCCCCTTTCTTTCGTGATAGTCTTCCTTTCTCCCCTCCTTCCTCTCTACCACATTCTTTCTGTCTCCATCTTTCTTGGTCCTCTCTTCTACCACATTCTTCCTATCTCCACCTTTTTTTTTTATTACAACATTCTTTCTGTCTCCATCTTTCTTGTTTTTCTATTCTACTACAATCTCTCTATCTCCACCTTTCTTGGCATATTTTTCTGTCTCAATATCCCCATCTCATACCTATCTTGGCATTCACTTTTATCATATTCTTTACCATCTCCCCCTTTCTTAATCTTTTTTTTTTCCTTTAGGAGGAACTAAAATAAAAATGTTAAAAAATGCTACAACATACTAATACCTTATTGACCCACATTCCACAGTAGCTATTCACACCATACAAATAATCAAACAGATAAATGGGGAAAAAATTAACAAACAAACAAACAAAAGTAAGAAATAGAAACAAATGAAAAATAGCTGCAAACTGAACACATGAAAGTCAAGGCATCTCCCACAGAAAACAAGTCAAAAATGCGCCTAAATTTCTTCGGCGTCATTGAGTTTTCCGTACAGCCGCTACATCGTATAACCAAAGCCACCGAAAACAGATCTATCTTTCGGTGGTCACGGTATAATGCTGTATTAGCCGCGGCCCATGAAACTTTAACCACTGCCCGGTGGTGGCCTATCCTATATCACTGCCAGAAGCACGATTATGGCTAACTTTAACCATAAATAAAATAAAAACTACTGAGCCTAGAAGGCTACAATTTGGTATGTTTGGTGATTGGAGGGTGGATGATAAACATAGCAATTTCCAGCCCTCTAGCCTCAGTAGTTTTTAAGATCCGAGGGCGGAAAGAAAAAGTGCGGACGGACAGACAATAATATTTTCTTTTACAGAAAACTAAAAATTACTTCCAAGGAAAAAATCATTCCACCACAAATTTAAAAAAAAAAAAAAATCGACCTTTCCAAATTATTCCTTTCCCTCAAAAGTCTCTTCCCTTTCCGGCCATGGCTGGAACTGCTGGTGTGGTGGTGGTGGTTCTGCTCTACCTAGTTCTTCTTCTTCTGCTGGCCCTTCTGCTTGCCCAGGTAATACTCAATCATCTTCTTCTTCTTCTTAAATCTTCGCCTCCCTTTTAATCAATTTTTCTCCTCCGTCTCCTTCTTCTTCTTCAATCTTCGCTTTCCTGTTAAGCAATCCTCCTCCTCCTCCTCCTCCTTCTGCGTCTTAGGAGGAGAGACTCGTTAGCCCCGAAGAAAGAAAGGCGGGTCGATGATCGTCGACACAATCGGGCCTCTCTCCTTCATCAGGACTCGGCCGCAACTTCTCCGTCGTAAGCTGAATTTCGCCTAATGAACCGGACGTAAACTAATTTAGGTCATATTAAATAGGTGAATCGGCCGGGCTAACTAGTTCCCGGAATCTTTCGCCCGCCGCCTTTCCTTTCTTCTTTCTTCTCCTTCCCTCTTCTCGTGAGGGGAGGACTAGGAGGAGGAAGTTTACGAACCTTGATTTCGCCTAATTTTGCCTCAGATGGGTTTGATTTTCACGTAATCACGATTCGGACGGGTTTTGATTATGTACAGTTTTTCTCTGACGATTTTGACTTTGCACAAATATTCCCCTGACGATTTTGATTTTGCACAATTTTCCTCAGACGATTTTGATTTTTTATAACTTTCCTCTGACGTTTTTGTATAATTTTACCAGGCGATTTTGATTTTACACAAATTTTCTCAGACGATTTTGATTTTGCACAATTTTCCTCAGACGGTTTTTATTTGAAAACCTTCCTCTGAAGATTTTGTCTAATTTTCCTAAGCGATTTTGATTTTGCACAATTTTCCTCAGACGATTTTGATTTTGCACAAATTTTCTCTGACGATTTTGATTTTACACAATTTTCCTTTGACGATCTTTATTTTGCACAATTTTTCCCAAGATAATTTTGATTTTTAACAATTTTTCCTCATATGATTTTTATTTTGCACATTCTTACTTCAGACGTTTTGGGTTTTGCACAATTTTCCTCCTCAGACGGTTTTGATTTGTACAATTTTCCTCAGACAATTTTGATTTGTACAATTTTCCTCAGACCATTTTGACTTTCCACAATTTTCCTTAAACGATTTTAGTTCCGCAAAACTTCCTCCTTTGAAGATCTTAACGACTTTGCTTCCCAATTTTCAAGTAAGTTTTCGTTCGGACAACTTAAATTTTGCATAATTTTTCTCACATGAATTTTGTCACACGCAATTTTTCCCTTTGAGAACTTTGATTTCACAGAAATTATTCTTAGAAGGCTCTGATTTTGCATTATTTTTCCTTGGCGAATTTGATTCTGCAGAACTCTCATTTAAGTGAGCATAATTTTACCTTGATTTCAAATACCTTTCCCTCTAATCCAATGTAAGAATTTCCTTTTACACTGTTCCCTTTCAATAGACTTATTCTGCATTATTTTCGTTTACATGTCCTTAATCTATCTTTCATTTCTCTTGACAGTTATGAAATTATGAATTCGAATTATTCCAGTTTGATTTCATTTCCCATAATATTCGCCTTATAAATTCACATTATTTACCTTCATAAGACTACATCCTCCTCCCCACCGCCCCCCCTCATCAGGTGGAAGTTCATATCATCTCTTTCCCTTTATTGCTGGTCGTTATTCTTCATTCCTTGTCATTCATTTTAGTTCCGCTCCCTCACAATTTTCATCTTTCAAGTGTTGCTCCCTTCTCCTCTATAATTCCTCTCAATGCCTTTCGCTTTCAGTGTAATTTACTTTTCAACAACGGCTCTCCTTACTTTATTGTCTCACTCACCCATTCCTTTATAGTATTTCATAGTACGCCTGCCTATCTTTATTCGCATTTCTCGTTGTCTGGTCATTCCTGTGTATCGTTCGGCAAAAAATTAATCTTCTATTTTTCTCATTTCCCAATCATTTCTTTTTTACATCCAACTCAATACCCGTTTTCTTTTCCATTGTACGTCCTATATATATATATATATATATATATATATATATATATATATATATATATATATATATATATATATATATATATATATATATATATATATATGTATAACCTATGTATATATATATATATATATATATATATATATATGTATATATATATATTTTTTTGTGTTTTTCAGTAATCACTTATATCTATCTCCTTCTTCCTCCTCTTTCAACTCTTCCAAAATCTTATTCATTTTTTATTTATTACTTCCGCTTACGAACGGCCTTTTCGTTTTTTCGTAAGTCTTATCTTTTATTTTGTATCTCTCCAAAATCACTTATATCTTTCTCTAGCTTTCTCCTCTTTAAATTCTTCTACAATCATTATTCATTTTTCATCTATTCCCTCCTCTTACGAACGGCCTTTTCCGTTTTTCGTAACTCTTATCTTTTATTCTGTATCTCTCCAAAATCACTTACTTTCTCTAGTTTTCTCCTCTTTAACTTCTTCCACAATCGTTATTCATTTCTCATCTAACTATCCCCTCCTCTTACGAAAGGTATCTCTAAAAGGAATTATTCTTCTCAAAGCTGGAACTTCTCAGCCTTCTTCTTCCCCTTTCCTTCTTCTTCTTCTTCTTACTTTCGCATCACATACCTGATCAAGTCCTTTCTTCGACCCATTAGCTTTTTTCCCAGGTAAGCTGACCAACATCTTCGTCTTTCTGCGTTTCCCCTTCATCTCCTTATGCTGCGCATCATTATCCGTGTTTTATTTATCCCATTACTTACCTCGTGGTCTAATTTAGGTGCCAAAACGATATAGCTCTCTCTCTCTCTCTCTCTCTCTCTCTCTCTCTCTCTCTCTCTCTCTCTCTCTCTCTCTCTCTCTCTCTCTCAAACTGGCTGGACTCGGAACCTCAACTAAAAAATATTTAGGAACTTGTGCTCTTCTTTTCAATACCCTGCTTCAAACGGGCTACATTCGAAGCCTTTGCTAAAAAAATCATAATCAAAATGGAAAAAATGCTTGATACATGGCGATCAATTCTCTCTCTCTCTCTCTCTCTCTCTCTCTCTCTCTCTCTCTCTCTCTCTCTCTCTCTCTCTCTCTCTCTCTCTCTTTCTGGATTCTGTAATAAAAATACCTTAAAGAAACCACTCCAAACTTCAGCTGGATTCAGAAATTGTAACTAAAAACACCTTAAAAAAATGACAAACGATAAATGAAGCCGATTTATATTCTCTCTCTCTCTCTCTCTCTCTCTCTCTCTCTCTCTCTCTCTCTCTCTCTCTCTCTCTCTCGGGAAAAAAAAACACCAGAAGAGGAAGAAAGAAAAAGAGACTTTCTCAAGTCTAACTTTTAGGTCCAGGTATCTGACCATAGCATAGTATATGCCGTAAACAGCCCCAAGATTACAGGCAAGTTACCGCCAGCCTCTGAAAATGAAGCTGACACTTGTACGGTCCTTTAAAGCATAAGAGATATACCGTAGCACTCTCGGCAACGTGAGGCAGCACCAAACTAAATTTAAGCCTTTGGAAAGCAGCGGTTCAGGAAGAAGGAGCATAAGACAAAATATACATCTATATAAATACATTCATACACAAATATATATATATATATATATATATATATATATATATATATATATATGTGTGTGTGTGTGTGTGTGTGTGTGTGTGTGTGTGTGTAATGTGCGTGACGTGCATGCACATTACTTCCCAAATAAACATCGGGCACTTGTTTATATATATACATATATATATGTACATATAACACACACACACTATATATATATATATATATATATATATATATATATATATATAATAAATGTCATAAAGAGAGAGAGAGAGAGAGAGAGAGAGAGAGAGAGAGAGAGAGAGAGAGAGAGAGGACCGGGGGGAAAGGAAAGCACACAAACCCAGCCAACTATGATGTCCACACTACTGTCTTTCCAGTACCTTGTACCCACCTCTCTTCCTGGTATCCACACGGTCAACGAAACACACACGTACACACACACACACACACACACACAAAAAGACGTCAAGTCAACCACGAGATACTTTACAGCGGAGAGTATTAACCGCTTACCATAATTTCAAATTAATTAAAACCTTCCGAAGCAGAAAATGAATTTAGCTTCCGACGTCAGGTAAAAAAAAAAAATTTTTTAAAAGGGAAAAATGTCAAAGAATATTTCCTACCGTAAATAACATATTTCATGCCGGTCGGCGATATCGATAAAAAAAAAATATATATTCCAGTTCGAAAATTAAACTTAAGAAAAAATTAAGCTCTAACATAAATAAACATGTATTTCATATTAGTATACCATATGGGGGAAAAGTGACATTATTTATGTTACTGGCCAAAAATAATATATTAAAAATGGCATGACGACCGGAGAATTTCCGAAAGGAAAAACATTGAAAATATATAATAAATACCAGCGAGCACCGCCATAGGGAAAAGGGGGGGAGGAGGGAATATGGGGAAGGAGGAGATTGATAGAGAGAGGGGGAGGGATAAAGCCGGGGTAGGGGGGGGTTATCTTTTACATTACGCTTTAATACGCAAGGCAGAGCGACGCACGAAGGTCATAAATCAAAAAGAAGGCACAATAAAGCATCGTATTTATCAGACTAACCGATAAAAAAATAAAAATGGACGCGCCGGTGCAAGCATCTTCATTATTCAAAAAGTCCCTATACATCATCGTCGGCTGTTCTCTCTCTCTCTCTCTCTCTCTCTCTCTCTCTCTCTCTCTCTCTCTCTCTCTCTCTCTCTCTCTCTTTCTCTTTGATAAACTAAGTAATTGGACTTACTTTCATCAAGGCTATACCGAAAACAAATAATTATAAAAATAGGGATAATGTTTTGAACTCTCTCTCTCTCTCTCTCTCTCTCTCTCTCTCTCTCTCTCTCTCTCTCTCGTTTTGATAATCTATATTACTTTCAAAGGCTATACCTCACATGTTTATTATCTTCTCCATATTTCAAACTCACTCTCTCTCTCTCTCTCTCTCTCTCTCTCTCTCTCTCTCTCTCTCTCTCTCTCTCTCTCTCGTTTCTGATAATCTATATTACTTTCATATACTTTAATGTTTATTATCTTCTTTTCAAACTCTCTCTCTCTCTCTCTCTTTCTCTCCATCCTAATCCTTGTTTCCCGAATGTCTTCGATTTACCTCAATCCCCTCATAAAACGTTTCCCCTTACCTTACCTCACCTTCGACCAGCTTCATACATAACCCCATTCAACATCTTTCCGACCACACAACCGCCACTACTACTATCCCATTCATAATAAATCGCTTACTACTCGCAGCTAAGGGCGGGCCGTTGCACCCTCCATCAATTCCTTGTAGCCCCATTAATATCCCAACCCACTACGCATCTTCATCTATCCCATCCTTTCCATTCACCCTCCCTCTCTCTCCCTCTAGATCCGACAAGGAGGGCAAGGAGGTGCGTGGAGGTGGGGAGGGGGAGGGGAGGAAGAGGGGGGAAGGGTGGGGTTGTCGTCGTCAGCGTTGCTTTTCAACTGTCAATCAAAAGGGATCAATCCGGCAATTCCCAGAGCCTCTAGCCGCTCCTGCCCGTGACTGACAGCTCGAAACTCGTGAAAAACTTTTCCCAAAGGGACGACACAAACAAGAGAGGAGAAGAACAACACGAAGACGAACATGAGGAAAAAGGAAGCCAAGAAAAAAAGTAAAAAAAAAAAAAAGTGTAAAAAAGAACTAACATGAAAAAGATGATGATGATGATGATGATAGGGGAGAGGGGGAGGTGGAGGGGGAGGGAGGAGCAGGCAGTAGCAGTTTGTTGTTGTTGATCCACCAAAAAGGAAGAGAAGCGAGGAGAAGAGAAGAGAAGAAGAGAAGAGGAGAGACAAAGAGCCGTCGATCTACCGCCTCGGTAGTTCGCCCCAGCAAGTCGATATTCTATCAGAAAATCTGAAAGGTTTTAAATCTGGATAATTCGAAGGTTTTAAACTAAATTTTAAAATGGATAATTCGAAGCTTTTAAAACGAATAATTCGATTTTTGTAATTTATTAATTCAAAGCTTTTATTTTAAACTGAATCATTCGATGTTTTTTTACTAAATCATTCAAAGCTTTTAATCTGAATAATTCGAAGTTTTTAATCTGAATAATTCGAAGTTTTCTAACTGAAAAATTCGAAGCTTTTAAACTGAATAGTTCGAAGCTTTTAGACTTGCTTTTAAAGTGAATAATTCGAACCTTTGAAACTGAATAATTTGAAGGTTTTAAACTGAATAACTCGAAGCTTTTAAACTGAATATTTTGAAGGTTTTAATCTGGATAATTCAAAGCTTCTAAACTGAATAATTCGAAGATTTTAAAATGAATAAATCGAAGCTTTTAAACCAAATAATTCGAAGCTTTTAGACTGAATAATTCGAAGATTTTAGACTGAATAATTCGAGTATTTTGAACTGAATAATTTGAAGCTTTCAAACTGAATAATCAGTAGATTTTAAACTAAAACATTCGAACCTTCTAAAGTCAATAATTCGAGACTTTTACAGTGAATAATTCAAAGCTTTTAAACACAATAAATCAACACTGTCTTTGTACAACGCCCATATTGAAAATCAATTACAATCCAGGTATCTGTAATAAACTAAATAACCTTTACAAGCATAAAAACAACAATTAATAAGAAAAGTACGCAGACCATTACTCAGCCCATCAAACCTAAACGACAAGCATAGCAGCGCCAAAAAAAAAAAACATACCTTACAATCAACGAATTAAAAAAACGAAATCCTCACAAGGCGCCACAGAAGAAGAAGAAGAAGAAGAAGAAGAAGAAGAAGAAGAAGAAGAAGAAGAAGAGGAGCGCTGACGAGATTTAAAGCGAGCTCGATTAATAGAAGGAAGCCCCCGACGGGGAACGCCGAGGATTACAGACACGAAGGGCGCTTTCATAACGCAACTGGCCCGCAGGAATCGACGGAGGATCGATGGAAATAGATTTGGACCTTCGTCCTGCCCCTTGGTCCTGCCCTTTCCTAGGTTATCTACGGCTACAACACGAAATGCTATTACGAAGCTAGGATTTCGTTTTATCTTTCTTTTATTTTCTATGGATAGGAAATTAAAATATCTACAGAAATGTGTGGGTTTACAAAATAATGAATTGTTGACAATTACAGTTCATTTTCTTTTAAGTAGTTTAAACTCTCAACCAAACATATGATGCATAAGAATAAACACGTGCATATGCACAGTCACCCACCCACCATCACAGGTAAACACACAAACACGCACACACACACATATCTCTTATTTTTCACCTGTGGTAATGTGTGATAAATGAATCACATACAAAATTATTATAATCTATATAATGTATATATATATATATATATATACATATATATATATATATATATATATATATATATATATATATATATATATATATATATATATATATATATATATATACATACAAGAGCAAGAACATAAAACAAAGCTAAAAAACTAAAAATCCCACAAAGGTGGCTGGATGTTAACCTTCCATTTGTGTGCTGGTAAACACCAAGCCTTCCATACTGTGTATGCAATAAGTCATACTGGAACACCATATCAATAACTAAAAACGTTACATAAATCTTAACATTTTCGTTTACGCTAACACATCTCAAAAAGCGTACGCAAGCTCCGTAACCGAGAAGAAGCAATGTATAGGCTTAAAGTGATGTTCCTTGCGTCACCGAACGTCACAACAAATCAAGCCTGACGTCTATACGCTGAAAAAGCTTGTCCCCTCCCCCTCTCCCCCAACCCACTCACAAAAATGCCTCGGTCTCCCTCCCACAAAGCACAGGTCAGTTTATCGTCTGTAGGCCTCCACTTTCCACTCCCCACCTTCATCCCCATACAAATCCCTTCCTTATTTCTTACTGACTCGACACCCAACCCCGTCGCGCCATATTCAAAACCAGATGCCTTGAGCTGTCACGTCAGTGCTGTCATTACTTTACAATCCTGCAATAACTCACAAATACTTGCAGCCTTATGTAGCTATTTATAACTTTCATACCACAATCCCCTACCACCCCCTTTGTCCGTGGGGAGATGGGGGAGTTAACGGTACAATCCCCACCCAACTCGATTACCTTCTCGACCCGTCAAGACCTCCAGTATTCTAAAAACGCTCTCTCTCTCTCTCTCTCTCTCTCTCTCTCTCTCTCTCTCTCTCTCTCTCTCTCTCTCTCTCTCTCAGGGGGACTTTTCGTGTTTTTACAGGGGTCGGCCATAAAACAATCAATTATATACAGTCCCAGGAAGGACACAAGGACGCCTGTCCTCGCCAGGTAACAATCCCGTAGGTATTCAATAATCTCTCTCTCTCTGATGTTTTTGTTAGATACAAGAAATGTGTAATGTTGTGGAATTTTTCTAAGTGGTTTTAATTCCTTGTTCAGTGGTTAAAGTAAGCATGAGACAGTTACTTTCTCTTTTTCTTTAGACCCGCTCTCTCTCTCTCTCTCTCTCTCTCTCTGAAGCTTTTGTTAGATACAAGAAATGTGTACGGTAATGTTGTGTAATTTTTCTACATGGTTTTAATTCATTGTTCAACCATATGACAGTTAGGACTTTCTCTTTTTCTTTAGAACCTTCCTCTCTCTCTCTCTCTCTCTCTCTCTCTCTCTCTCTCTCTCTCTCTCTCTCTCTTCCGCCTCTATAGGCCTACCTGCGTCTTCCCAACTCGCAGGAAGAGGGAGATTATACGCCGAGTACGGCTTCAGTATAGGCCTCTACTAAAGCTTCAGCCGCCAAAACAGGATCAAAACAGTCATCCCTAAATTCTTCGGCAGCTTCAGAGGAAGAAGATCTCAGCGTCTCCCGCTTTGGATTTGACCAGAGGTATTTGCTTTCAGTTTTGGAAATAACTAAAGACATTTGAAACATTGTCAGCTGTTTGCCTAAGTTTTGAATTACTAATAAGCCTGACTTTTAGTTCTGGGGATCAGTCGTCGACTCTTACTGCGCTGTTATCAATATCAGGTTTACAGTTTGGATATGAATGATAATATTAAAGTTAGGTCTTGAAATTAACATTATTTTGACAGCTGTAAATAGCTGTCTTTTTGCTATGAAATCATAATACCAAGTTCTGGTGTTTTGCAATTAATAATACATGCCTCTACAGTCCTGAAATAATATCAAAGAATATGTATTCCAATATTACAGGATTAAATCTTGATATGAATATATAGGCGACACGACTTAAGCAATATCTCTCTCTCTCTCTATTCACAGAACTAACAGTAAATTTGCTTACTTTTTCCATAAACACGGCAAACTAACCATTTACCAATTCCCTTATTAATAACTTAAAATTCATAAGCGAATCCCAATGAAATGGCTTCGGAATTCTATCACGAAATCAAATACAAAGAATCTTTTTTTTTAACTATTTTTTCAAATACCAATTTCTTTGTTCCCATAACCTTCCATTCTTCATAAGGCTATTTCCCTTCTACCTTTTCCTTACTTTATTTCCTTTCCACCTTTTCCTTGCTTAATTTCCCTTCCACCTTTTCCTTGCTTTATTTCCCTTCCACCTTTTCCTTGCTTTATTTCCCTTCCGCCATTTCCTTGCCTTATTTCCCTTCCACTTTTCCCTTGCTTTATTTCCCTTCCACCTTTTCCTCCCTTTATTTCACTTCCACTTTTTCCTTGCTTTATTTCCCTTCCACCTTTTCCTTGCTTTATTTCCCTTCCGCCATTTCCTCGCTTTATTTCCCATCCACCTTTTTCTTGCTTTATTTCCTTCCACCTTTTCCTCGCTTTATTTCCCTTCCACCATTTCCTCCTTTATTTCCTCCTTTTTCTTTGTTCATTTTCCTTGTTCCCTCCACCATTTCCCCTCCACCTTTTCCTCGCTTTATTTCCCTTCCACCATTTCCTCGCTTTATTTCCTTTCCACCTTTTCCTTGCTTCCTGAAGGGCAAAGGCATCATGAAGGCAAGTGAGTTGACAGCCCCATTGGCCTCAACCTCTAACACGAAGGAAAAAAATTAAAGAAAGAAAAAAAAAAAAAGTCAGTGATGAAAATTCCTTCGAACCATGACGCGCCATATTTCTTAACTTTCCCCGTACCGCGTCAGCCCCTGCGATTGGGCCGGCTGCAGGAGGCAGTTACGAAAAGAAGGGGCCGGGATGCCGGCGTGTCGACTCATTAACACACCTGCTAATTATCGGCCATTACCTACCTGAGCTTGGCCTCCTATGAGGAGGAGGAGGAGGAGGAGGAGGAGCCACAATCCATGCAAGAGTGAGAGTAGCAAGAAGGCCTTTCGCAGCCAATATTCACTCGGCACTAATGTTTTTTGCTCCTGAAACCCCACCTTGGATCTTCGGGTCTCACTGTAACCCATTGCCATTTAAATCTGACCCCCATAACCAATCGCAAGGTTCGGTAATGGCCAAGGAAGCTTAATGCCAATGGCACAAGGCTTTCAGGGGTGGTTACCCATCCAAGAACCGACTCTCATGGAAGTCTGGTTAGTTATTATATCCTGACGTCAGAAAAAAAAAAAAATAGGCGGTCGCCATATCGGCACCACTAAAGCGCTTGAATTACTGCAAATCTGCAAACGCCACAGATTAAAGCGAGAGAAAAAATTAAGCGCCCTTCCCAAAAAGCTAATTACAATCCACACATTTCAATGGCGCCATTTTTGGAAATGCCGTAATTATTACCATGATGATGACTGCGCTTCTTCGGCGAGGATGGAAGGAAGAAGAATTAACGTGGCTCATTTCCTAAAAATAAATCTCTCCTAAAAAAAAATCTCATGTCGGATAAATCTAATTCATCTCCCTGGATTTATTCAGCCTTGAGGGCTGAACTGAATATAGAATTTAGGCCAAACGCAAAGCACTGGGACCTATGAGGTCATTCAGTGTTGAAACGGAAATTGGCAGTCAAAAAGTTTGAAAGGTGTAACAGGAGGAAAACCTCGCAGCTGCACTGTGAGACAATTGTTAGGAGAGGGTGGAAAGTAAGATGGAAGAAAGAGAATATGAAAGGAGGTACAGTAAAAGGAACGAAAGGGGTTGCAGCTAGGGGCCTAAGGAAAGGACGCTGCAAAGAACCTTAAGTAATGCCTACAGTGCACCGCATGAGGTGCACTGACGGCACTACCGGCGATAAATCAGAAAAGAAAAAATTCTACAGACTTTCGTCAACAGAAACGTACAGGAAAATCTACATATTCCTTCAACCGTAAGACCCGAACGAACAAAACGCAATAGGATCCTTTAATCGCATCCTGGCAAACATCCATCGCCCGTTCCTTATCTCCAGGTATGATGGTCCCATGCACAACAACAGGTCACCCTCTACACCCCTCCCCCTTTCCCGTTCCCCTCCTGTTTCCTGTTCCCTATGTCTTATCTCGAAGTATCGTAGGGGCACTGGAGTGTGTACCGTACTGTGCCGTACCTTCGACAGGATGTATGAATGCAGATTATTATTATTATTATTATTATTATTATTATTATTATTATTATTATTATTATTATTCAGAAGACGAACCTATTCGTATGGAACAACCCCACAGGGGCCACTGACTTGAAATTCAAGCTTCCAAAGAATTTGGGCTCATCAGAAAGAAGTAACCGGAGGTAAAGGGAAATACAGAAAGAAGAGATCAGTTATTAGAAAAAAAATTAATAAATAAATAGATAAAAATGCAAGTAAATTATTAAAATGCAAGGGAAATAGCCTTAGGGTACTAATGCACTGCATTTTCGCCTGAACTTTTAGAAGTTCCAATTGCACTACATCCTCAGTCCAACGGCGTGAGGATTAAAGGACCTCTGGAACTGAGAAGTTCGACAGCGAGGCATATTAATTGCTTACCGAGGGAAGTCCGGCTCATTACTAATTTCGTCGGCATTCCAAAGGCCTTCTTACGGTGGGGTCTACGGTTTCACTCTCACGATTGGTTGGCCGAGAGGCGTTGTGACTCATCCCGGCTCACGCGAGGCTGCTATGGCCTGTTGTAAGGGCAGGACGTCAGTCACGAAAGCCTCTTGTGTTCTACAGCGTCTTACAATTTGTCAGATTGAAAGTCCGTGACGGTAATTTTCATGCCGTACGTAGTTTTGATTAAAGTGGATTGCAAGGTTTCTTTCGTTTTACATGGAAAAACCAGGTATCTAAACGATTAAAACTGAACCTTTGTGACTAGTAAAGGGAGTTAAAATCTTTCAGTGTTCGTGGTGATTACACAGCAAATTACATTTCATCGTATGTCATGATTACTGAAAATAAATTAATGAAAATAACTAAATTGTAATGCAATTCATACACACACACACATAGTCTACACACAAAAATATAGACTCTCTCTCTCTCTCTCTCTCTCTCTCTCTCTCTCTCTCATAAACAAACAAACACACATACACAAAAACTCATATATACATACGCACATAAATATATATATACATATATACATATATATGTATATATATATATTTAATTCTTCTAACTATATAAACATGTGTATACATATATAGTATATATATATATATATATATATATATATATATATATATATATATATATATATATATATATATATATATATACAAACACACACACATATAATCCTTAGATCCCCAAGACTGAATAATGACATTCATGGAAAGGCAGGAATTGGAAAATCCACATGACGAGCATCAAAGGAATGTGCCGAAGGCATTTGCATAAAGTCCATGGTTGCAAAATGAAGAAAAATTGGCCTTCCTTTGCCACAGGAACAGAAGCACAGAACAATATGAAGGCCGGGCAAAAGCATGCAATGTAAGCGGCGTGCACGCGTGTTGAATTTGGCAAATCTCATCTTGACCAATCGATGCATCTTGAGTTTAATAACTAGATTTTTAAAAAAATAAAATTTTTGGCTTAATCATTTGAACTACTAATTCATAGCAACCAAAGATGTTATTGTTATTATTATTATTATTATTATTATTATTATTATTATTATTATTATTATTAACAAGATACTCAGATAAGTTTTGGATAAATTATTTACACAAATAATTCATAGTAACCAACGATATTATTATTATTATTATTATTATTATTATTAACAAAATTTTCTGATAAGTTTTAGATAAATTATTTAAACAAATAATTCATAGCAACCAACAATATTATTATTATTATTACTATTATTATTATTATTATTATTATTATTATTATTATTATTATTATTATTATTATTATATTATTAACAAGGTCTTCAGGTAAGTCTTGGAAAATTGTTCAGACATAAAATTCATAACAACCAGCGATGTTATTATTATTATTATTATTATTATTATTATTATTATTATTATTATTATTATTATTATATTGAGCATGAAACCCATTCATATGGAACAAGCCCACCAAAGGGGCCACTGACTTGAAATTCAAGCTTCCAACGAATGTAGCGTTCATTTGAAAGAAGTAACAAAAGATAATACTGATGCTTTCTCCAACTAGAAGAGATCCAATCCCTTCCCCCACCTCTCTTTTTCCACCTCTCCCAACCCCCCACCTCCACACAAACGCATTCCAGCGACGCGCTTGCGAATTCGGTAGCCGCATGCAAGAATGCAGGAACATGGCATTCAACCCCAGGACAAGGCACGGGATCCTTTATGAAGAAATCCGGCGACAGGATCGAGAGATATTGAATCTGCAAACGTTTGTTCGAGCGTCGATGGCAATCTGTTTATTCGCCGCCTGTAAACGTTGCTGGTATGCGTCGACCGACTGCGCGGATTTGTCCGATCGCCTGGACGTGTTATGCTTATTTGCTTAATCGCCGCCTCGAAATCATTAACAGTAATGGATAATCAATATTTTCTTCCATTACTGCCAGTGTCTGCATTTTTAGTTTTCTGTAAAAGATAACTGTTGAGATGGCTTTGTCTGTCCGTCCTCACTTTATTCTGTCCGCTCTCAGATCTTAAAAACTACTGAGGCTAGAGGGTCTGCAAATTGGTATGATGATCATCCACCCTTCAATCATCAAACATACCAAATTGTAGCCCTCTAACCCCAGTGGTTTTTATTTTAAGGTTAAATTTAGCCGCCGTCGTGCGTTTGGCACCGCTATATGTGCCAACAACACAGGCCACCACCGGGCCTGTGGCTGAAAGTTTCATTGGCCGCGGCTGAGAGTTTAATGGGCCAGGGCTGAGAGTTTCAACAGCATTATTGCCTACACCGTACAGAAAACTCGATTGCACCCAAGAAACTTCGGCGAATTTTTTACTTATTTATATGAAAATTAATCGCATATTTATTTTGAAATAATATTACTATTTTTTTTCAACATTACTATTACACTCAATCTTTTCATTTGTATTATGTCATCACTTGGAAGTCCTGAAACTCGCCAAGAATAAAAGGAAAAATATGCATTTTTATTTTGTGACGTCTGGTGCTCCTGGGAAGCTATGAAGCTTTTAAGTTTGGGAAGGGAACTACCTGTATTTATCATGAATGATTTCACTTTTCTTCCATTATGGTCAAAGTCTGCATTTTTTATAGGAAAATAATTAATCGTGTATTTATTTTGAAATTATGTTACTATTTCTTTTACAACTTTTATGTTGCTATTTTTTTGTACAATATTACTTACTATTAATTTAAAAATGCTCATAGTGGGATGAGTCTTGATATGAAGAAACAAATCCACAGTCATATATGGGTATAAATATATTAAAAAATAAATACTTATATATTAAAAAATGAATACATAACTGTGGATTATTTCTCCTTTTCAAGACTAATGCTACTGTGAGAATTTTTAAATTAATAGTAATATTATAAAAAAACAGTAACATAATTTCAAAATACAATTAATTTTCTTATTCAAATGCTGACACTGACAATAATGGAAGAAACGTGATGTAATTCTTGATAAATATACTGGTTCCTTTACAGCTTCATAGCTCCCCAAGATCACCAGTTTTTACAATAAATATGCATATTTCTCCTTTAATTCTTGGCGAATTCCAAGACGTCCCAGTGATGAAAAAACACAAGTGAAAAAATAAGAAATAGGGAGCAATTTTAATAACCTGCGGTATATGCTTTAGTCAATATATATGCTTTAATAAGCTGGGGTATATGCTTTGTTCAATATATTTGATTTAATAACCTGGGGTATATGCTATATTCAATACACGAAGCTATTTATGTGCTTAGAGCATCCTAAGCATATAAATAGCTTCGTTTATTGAATATAGGTGACAATAGGCTTGAAAAGCGAATTACACAATACAGAAGACTATTGATAGATATATAACCAAAGGAACCATTATTAAATTAAAAGTACAAATCGAACCAATGTTGAATAATAAGAATAACTGATATTTAAGAAATAAAAGCACACGATTAGAGGAACAACACGAAATAAGAAAGGAAGAAACTCTTGCGACAATGTGGAATCAACAACAACAACAAAAATAAAAATAAAAGATATGAGTGACACGAAAAAAAGAAACAACATTAAATAGAGCAACAACAGGGAAAAAGAACAGTAAAAGATAAAACATAATGAAGTGTGAATAAAATGCAGTAATCTACTGAGTGAACGGCGAGGGAAATAAACAAAAAATAAATAAATAAGTAAAAAGATGAAGAGGAAAAACCCAATAACAGGAAGGAAAAGATCAAGGAAAGCTCCAGTCACTGAAATCAAACCGGGAAATGACGAAGAGGTCAAGAAATGGAGAAGGGAAACGGAATAAGAGAGAGAGAGAGAGAGAGAGAGAGAGAGAGAGAGAGAGAGAGAGAGAGAGAGAGAGAAAGAGAGAGAGAGAGAGAGAGAGAGAGAGAGAGAGAGAGAGAGAGAGAGAGAGAGAGAGAGAGAGCCAGTAAAGGAACGATAAGTGGAGAGAGAGAGAGAGAGAGAGAGAGAGAGAGAGAGAGAGAAAGAGAGCCAGAAAGGAACGATAAGTGGAGAGAGAGAGAGAGAGATGAGAGAGAGAAGAGAGAGAGAGAGAGAGAGAGAGGATGGGGGAAAAGGCAGTAGAGGAACGAGAGAGAGAGAGAGAGAGAGAGAGAGAGAGAGAGAGAGAGAGAGAGAGAGAGAGAGAGAGGGTGGAAGGGGGAAGAATAAGGGAGATAACTGAAGAATAGTTAACAGAACAATAAGTGGAGAAGTGGAGAGGAGAGGGAAAGAGAGAAAGAGCGAGCGAGGAACTAAGAAAGGTCAAGGCAGAACAACACATGGAGAAAAAGGAGAGAAAGAGAGAGAGAGAGAGAGAGAGAGAGAGAGAGAGAGAGAGAGAGAGAGAGAGAGAGAGAGAGAGACAAGGAACTGGGGAGAATCCAAAAGAAGAACGGCAAGCGGAAAAAAATGCGAATAGTCATTAAGGAGAAAATGGGCATGGGGTGCATAAAAGGGAGAAGGAAGAAAAATGCAAGAACATGCAAAGAGAGAGAGAGAGAGAGAGGAAAGGAAATAAAAGAAAAAAAAGAGCCAAAGACAAGAAATGCACAAGAGGTGAAAAAGCAAAATAAACGCAAAAACAAAAGCCACTGAGAGAGATAAAAATAAAACACTGGAAAACGGGATAATAATAACTCGGGCAACTGTGGAAAATCGTTAGGGATGAAAGGGAGGGTAATGGGAACAGAGAGAGAGAAAGAGAGAGAGAGAGAGAGAGAGAATATGCAGAGAGAGAATATGCAGCGAACCATTGATAATACTGTCACAGTGGTATTCTCTACCAATTTCCATACATTAAGTCGACTATAGAAAAGACCGACTGTGCATATATTACGGTGTAGGAAGGGAAGTCGAATTGAACAACAGTGAAGTGAAACTCATTACACACACACACACACACACACACACATATATATATATACTCGTATATTCTGTATATATATATATATATATATATATATATATATATATATATATATATATATATATATATATATATATATATATATAATGTATGTATAAAATTCAATATATTACATAGAAATAATCAACACAATCAGGTGTGGAACAGAAATAAATTTCTGACTCACGTCAGATCGAATCCAGGTCTTTCAACTGAAAGGCAAGGGCGCTGCCCACTAGGCCTGTTGGGCAGCGCCCTGCCTTCCTCAATTGAAAGACCTTGGTCTGATCCCTGATGTGAGTCAGAAATTTATATATATTACATATATACATTATATATGTATATATATACATATATATATATATGTGTGTGTGTGTGCGTGTGTGTATGTACCAAGGTAAAACTAGATATAAATACTGATAATATACTGGAAAAGATTGATTGACGACTGTTACAGAAATTCATGTGCAGATAGCCTACACATAGACATAACCTCCCAATTCATACAATATCTGACGAATGCGTTAAATAAAAAAAATGAAAATTACATAAAACAATGGCAATCTAAATGAAATTCACATTTCCTGAATGCCTATTTTATTACCAATTAACTAGCGCACAAAAGTTAAAAAAGGTTCAAAAGAATGTGGAGGGAGAGGGGAGAATTATTATATTTATATAAAATATATAAAATTCTCACACACACGATACGAAAAATTTTAAAATCTACAGAAGTAAAAATGTCAGTGGAATGAGAAGATAGTAAAGTAAGGTGATTATCACAGAGCGAATCAAGATAGTAAAGTAAGGTGCATACTATCACAGAGCGATTCATTCTCAGTCGTCCACCGCGTTGCATTATGACAGCGATTCTCGGAAACTACAGACGCAAGATGCAAGCTGTGAGTCTTGTGTTTACTATAGACGGGCCATCACTTCTGTTTATTTTTACTGTTTAACAGTGGTTATACTTGCATTCTTGAAAAAGATATATAAACATACATATATACATACATACAGATACACACACACACACACACACACACACACACACACATATATATATATATAGATATATATATATATATATATATATATACATACTTATATTTATAATATTTACACATATATACATATACTGTATATATATATATATATATATATATATATATATATATATATATATATAATTGTCTGCCTGTCTGATATATATATATATATATATATATATATATATATATATATATATATATATATATATATATATAAATATATATATATATATATATATATATATATATATATATATATATATAATCAAAAGATATATATATATATATATATATATACATATATATATATATATATATATATATATATATATATATATATATATATATATATATATATATATATATATATGTATATATATATACATACTCATACATACATACATATACTGAAAGATTGTTTGATTGATAAACAGATTAATTTAGATAAATAACTACTAGATATATAGACAAAGAGACAGACAGTTAGGTAGACAGGTACACAAACACACCGCTATATACATCCAGCTTTCTCCGAAGACTGCAGCAAATCCCAGGAAATATTCAGCGGAATTGGCCGGAATTAATCAAAACGACACGAAATGTCACCAGCGGAAAATCGCCAAAGATACCCTCCGCGAAACATCGCCAACTCTTGTTTTCGGGCTCCCTTTTTCCGGAGGATAACTTTTGCTTTTTGAGAAGTTGAAGGACATTCGCCCGGACGGAAACCAAAATTTCCAATAAATACTTCCAAACTTTTCCCCACTGGAAGAAAACATAAATGAAGTCTCTCTCTCTCTCTCTCTCTCTCTCTCTCTCTCTCTCTCTCTCTCTCTCTCTCTCTAAAACTGTTCATCGAATGTAATGATGTTCAAAACGTGATGAGTAATGAACTTGTTCTTTCCACTTACTATTATTCTCTCTCTCTCTCTCTCTCTCTCTCTCTCTCTGAATATCCATCGAATGTAATGATGTTCAAAACGTGATAAATATTGAATTCTCTCTTTCCGCTTACCATGTGTCTCTCTCTCTCTCTCTCTCTCTCTCTCTCTCTCTCTCTCTCAATAATCATCGGTTGTAATGATGATCAAACGTGATAAGCAATGAATTGTCTCTCTCTCTCTCTCTCTCTCTCTCTCTCTCTCTCTTACCCCCGTATCAGGCGTCAACGATCACATCTAGATAAGTAATATATTTTCTTTCTCCACTTATCAGGTGTCAGTGATGCTCACACTGTGAAGAGTGATAAATTCACTCCCCCTTCCTTATCTCTCTCTCTCTCTCTCTCTCTCTCTCTCTCTCTCTCTCTCTCTCTCCTTATCGCTGTAGGTGTAAAACGATCCTCTCGTCGATATAAACAATAAATGTTCTCATTCCGCTTATCAAACGCTACTGACGGTCACACTGAGATGAATTGTAATCTCTCTCTCTCTCTCTCTCTCTCTCATAGACTTTAAGAAAAGCGCACTGAAGGGCTATAGCTGCATGGGAAAAGGTTTTTTTCAGTCTTTGTATCTTCAGATATTTTTTCCTCTATTTGAAGGGAACACGGGGAAGGAAGAGAGAGAGAGAGAGAGAGAGAGAGAGAGAGAGAGAGAGAGAGAGAGAGAGAGAGAGAGAGAGAGATTACCCCTAGATCGATTTCACCCCTCCGGGTATATTACCTCGTCGAGGCCGTACCATGTAAGGATTAAGACTGTTATTCAATAGCTTTTAGAAGTAATGTTTGATCTGAGAGAGAGAGAGAGAGAGAGAGAGAGAGAGAGAGAGAGAGAGAGAGAGAGAGAGAGAGAGAGAGAGAGAGAGAGAGAGTAAAGGAGGGGTCAGAGCTGGGATAAGTATGCAGGAATGTGTGCGTGTGTAAATGAGAGAAGCCAGGATAAGGAACAAGTATTTATGAGAGAGAGAGAGAGAGAGAGAGAGAGAGAGAGAGAGAGAGAGAGAGAGAGAGAGAGAGAGAGAGGGTAAGTATGAAGGAATTTGATCGTGTATAAAAGAGAGAAACCAGGTTAAGGAATAGTACTCGCGAAACAGAGAGAGAGAGAAAGATATAAAAAAAGTGAGAGAAAGAGAAAGTTCGAGTGTGAATGTGGACGCGCGTGCGTGCGTGCGCTCAGCGCCGAATATTAGATTTTTACGAGTCCGGGTTTGCCATAAATTCCATGGGAAAACTCGCCGGGACACACCGGCCGAGGACAGGTGTCGGAGCGTTTTCCCTAATGTTATGACTTGTGTGTGAGATGGCCATCTTTAAGGTCTGACATAAGAGTCGGATGGAGTTTTATCAAGGAAAGGAGAGAGAGAGAGAGAGAGAGAGAGAGAGAGAGAGAGAGAGAGAGAGAGAGAGAGAGAGAGAAGGCAGTGTTAGGATACGTATGCCTGAATGTATGTGTCTGAACGATGGAAACCACGGTAAGAAACAAGTATTTATGAGAGAGAGAGAGAGAGAGAGAGAGAGAGAGAGAGAGAGAGAGAGAGAAAATTAGGATAAGTATGCCTGAATGTAAGTATGTCTGAACGATAGAAAACCAGGATGAGGAACAAGTATTTATGAGAGAGAGAGAGAGAGAGAGAGAGAGAGAGAGAGAGAGAGAGAGAGAGAGAGAGAGAGAGAGAGAGAGGACAAAGTTACGATAAGTATAATCAATTTGAGCGTGTGTTAAAGAGAGAAACCAGGATAAGGAACAAATACTTATGAGAGAAAAAGAGAGAGAGAGAAATAAACATGGTAAGCTAAGTGGGAAGATTGAGCTTATTCCTTCTCTCGTTTTAAACATTATTACACCCCATGAATATTTACAGAGAGAGAGAGAGAGAGAGAGAGAGAGAGAGAGAGAGAGAGAGAGAGAGAGAGAGAGAGAGGCCTTTTTAATAATTCATAACATCAAAGCAACGTCAAGACAAGGACATGACAAATTCCAGTACAACGGTCGACAAGGCATTATAGCGTTACGTCATCAAAAGCAAGCAATTACGTAACTCAGACGCACAGCTGGCAACCAGACTTAAAATGCAGGTAAGATTTAAGCAGTCTGAATAATTTTTAGAAAATTTCATGCGCATAAATATAGAACAACACGTCAACCTCAAAAAAAAAGTGTCTAAGCGCTTTCCAATCGAGTCGAATCCACGAATTTATATGGGTATTTCATATTCCATTTCAGAAATAGATTAGATTAGAGGCATACAGCGGCGTCCTCATTTTTTCCCAACATTTTTCTTCTTTTTTTTTTTTTGTCTTTTTGTTTTACAAGAGTTTGGTCCAAATTGAAATCTCACAACGTTCCGTTTTCAAAAGACAAATGGGAGATTAATTTCAGATAACGGAAACTATATAAAAAATGAAATTAAAAAAACTTTATTTGGGGTTTCATTCTCAAAGTCGAAGCAGTGATCAATTATCAGTAAATACAGTGACTGACATTTATATCATAAGAAAGGAAACGTATTACTGGGGAAATTACCGTAATTTCAGTGAGAAAAGTACAAGAATTATTGCAACAACCAAAATAAAATCGAATGACATAACAGCACCCGGGAATAAATACACAAATGCGCAATCACCGGTATTTGCAATGCTAAGTAAATATCCGATATAAAAATATCACAGATAAAAATACAAGTAACATTGCATGAGGTTTAAATATGCTCGGTCGGTTATCTACTAGTCTAGGAACAAGTAATAAAATAACTTTTGCTACCGCACGTGAATAATTAATACCATCAATATCGAATGCTACAAGGCGATATGACGTTAGTCTCTCTCTCTCTCTCTCTCTCTCTCTCTCTCTCTCTCTCTTGCTCTATATATATATATATATATATATATATATATATATATATATATATATATATATATATATATATATATATATATATATATATATATATATATATATAAATATATAATGTGTGTGTGTTTGTGTAACAAAATGTGTGTATTCAAATTTAATAACATGGATTCAAATAAATTAATATCGAATAACAAAATGTGTATTCATAAAATAAAAATTCAAATATTATATATTACAAATAAATTAATAATATCGAATATATATATATATATATATATATATATATAACATTATATATATATATATATATATATAAAATATTATATATATAATATATATAATAATATATATATATATATATATATATATATATATATATATATATACACACACCATGAAATGTACACACTGAACTAGCATCGAGAAAGCACGAGTATGGACATACATTTACAGATGCTATGTATACACCCACACCAAAAGGATACGGCACTGAAAAGAATACATCCACTACGCGCACGCATAAATACATATGAATACGCAGCATTACGGCGAGATGGGGGGGTTGGGGAATCGGTAAGCGAACTGTCTGTCTGTCTCCTGCCACCCTCAATACGTCCCATCAACGGCAGTTCATATAAAACCCCCTTTCGAATAACAGATGATTTAGACACTCCCCAAATTTCTGGCATTTGGGCTGGCACCCCCCGTCTCTCTCTCTCTCTCTCTCTCTCTCTCTCTCTCTCTCTCTCTCTCTCTCTCTCTCTCTCTCACCAGAGATGGAATGGAGAAAAGGGGAAGGGGCATGGAGGAGGAGGAGGAGGAGGAGGAGGAGGAGGAGGAAAAGGAAGGGGGGGAGGGAAGAACCGAGCTACAACGCCACCCCATCTCCTCCCCCACCCCCACCATACCATCTGTCTATCTGATCCCTCTCTCCCTTAATATGAATTTACAAATATTCCCGTAGCTCATTTCTTATTCCGAATTCCGCTATCCATTGTATTCCCAGAAATTCCTGCAGCTCATCTAAAATTTAAAGTTGTGAGGCGGCGCGGCGCGGAGGTGTCGTCGGCTCGCGATCTTCAAATGTCAGCTCTCTCTCTCTCTCTCTCTCTCTCTCTCTCTCTCTCTCTCTCTCTCTCTCTCTCTCTCCTTTTCCCGGTGATTTTTATATTAGCTTTTCTACGCACACGCTTTCGTTTTTTCTCGAAAAGTTTATGCGTGGTGATATCCGTGGTTCAGTCTTTGCCTTTCCGTATATCACAATGGTTGCTCTCTCTCTCTCTCTCTCTTCTCTCTCTCTCTCTCTCTCTCTCTCTCTCTCTCTCTCTCTCTGTTCCTAAAATACCTATACACGATAAATTACAGGTTATTTTCTCTCATTTTTATTCTCTCTCTTCTCATTCATTCGCATTATCATTAATTCAAGCAACGTGAAAATGGAACGCATGATTTAACCTACAACTGATACGCTTCTTCAAACGAGGGGAGAGAGAGAGAGAGAGAGAGAGAGAGAGAGAGAGAGAGAGAGAGAGAGAGAGAGAGAGAGAGAGAGAGAGAGATCAAACTCTATCTGAACTAGCTGCCCTCACCTTCCCTTCCACCAACATACAGCCAGTCCCCCTGCCCCCCCTGAAAAAAGTAAACAATGCACCTGTCAAAACTTAATTCTATTTTTGGACCAAGGGACCCCTTCCTCCCCCCAAAATCCCTGAATAAACGCCCCCCCCCCCACCGCTCCTGACAGCCGTAGAATTGAGGGTCAGGGGAAGTTTATTTATTTACTATCGAAAGACACGACCGGAAAAAAGTAAATAAATCAAAATGAAGAGCAAACGAAATACAGAGGTATTACGTCACAAGCCACGATGATGATGATGATGATGATGATTATTATTATTATTATTATTACTATCATTCAAAATGTTAAAAAACATTTATGGACATGTATGGGAGAAGAAACGAATACTGAGATATGTGTCACAAATCACGCCCGATGATCTATTATTATTATTATGATTATTATTATTATTATTATTATTATTATTATTATTTTATTCACAATCTTTACACATATTTAGGGACAAATATGGGAGACGAAACAAAATCACAGCCAAATAATAATAATAATAATAATAATAATAATAATAATAATAATAATAATAGCATTTGTTATTATTATTATTACTATTATTATTATTATATTATCATCATAAAAACACCCAAAGGCGAAAAGAAAAAACGCTTTCCTGAACAAAACAACAGATCTATAAAGATGGCAGATCAAACAAAGACTGAAGCAATTGTATCTAGATGCGAGTCGTAAAACGGTATCGAAATTTTACTCTTCAAAATTAGATCACGGGAGATCATAAAATCCTCGCACAAGGGGGAGGGGAGGAGGAGGAATATGGATCGACGGGGGAGGAGGAGAAAGGGGAAGGAAGTCTAGATGGGAGGAGAAAGAATGTATAAAAGGGAGGAGGAGGGAGGAGGAGGAGGAGGAGGAGGAGCATAGAGAAAGGGAAGGATGTCTAGATGGAAGGGGGAAGAATGTATAAAAGGTAGGAGGATCGACGGGAGGAGGAGGAGAGAGAAAGGGGAAATGATGTCTTGATGGAAGGGGGAAGAACTTATAAAAGGTAGGACGAAAAGGTCATTGATGGTAGGGGGACAATACACAGGTGATGGGGGGGGGGGAAGAAAGAATGTATATATGGTAGGGAGAGAGGTCACCTATGAAATGGGGAGAATAGATGCACTGATGACAAGGAGGAGAACGCATTGATAGTAGGGGAAGGGGGGGGGGGGAAGATGCACAAATGGGATGGAGAAGCATGCATTGATGGCTGCGGAAGAACGAGGGTGAAGGTGGGGGGGGTTGGTGTCTGGGAGAGGGAAGCTAAGGCCAAGCAAGAGGTCAGTTCAAAACCAACAATCCTTCCAACATCCCAGCGGGGAGGACCGCCCCCTCCTTCCTCATCCCTCCCTCCCCCCTCTCCACCTGGAGAGGTGCTCAGCTCTTAACAACACCCCATAAGCACGCAATAAATCATGTTTTATTGAGCCTTCAATATAACCACCCAGTTACTTTGTTTAATGCATTTACCAATAACTTTTCCAAAAGGGCCGTTGCTCTTATGATGGGAATCTCCTCCTCCTCCTCCTCCTCCTACTCCTCTATGGTTTTCACGGCTTCCATCAGTTTCAATCGAATCGATTGACTGATTGATTGAATGCAGAATTTAGGCCAAAGGCCAAGCACTGGGAGTATGAGGTCGTTCAGCGCTGAAACGGAAATTGACAGTAAAAGGTTTGAAAGGTGTAACAGGAGGAAAATCTCAAAGCAGTTGCACTATGAATCAATTGTTAGGAGATGGTGGGAAGTAAAACGGAAGGAGAGAATATGAAAGGAAGTACAGTAAAAGAAAGGGGTTGCAGCTGAATTGAAAAATCGAGGAAGTTGTCCTCCGTCGAATTGGCGAAGGCATATAGCCTATAATATGTCGGGAAATTTCGATGTACATTTAAAAGAACTGAAGGAAAAAATGTATATGAAATTTCTTCATGTTCCGAAAATCAAAGGCAAAAGAATACGAAATCGAATAGGAGAACAAAATTTTAAAAAATATATTAAAATTAAATAAAATAAATAAAAGAATGGTTTCTTACATGATCCTTAATCGAAAAAGCAATAATATATATATATATATATATATATATATATATATATATATATATATATATATATATATATATATATATATATATAATAAATAAGAATTTTCTCTACGCTACCTTTTGGCCATCCAAAGGTCACACAGCAATCCGGGAGGAGTGACTTTAAATTTTGCTTCCAATCGGCGTTCCTTAGCATAAAAAAGAAAGAACAAAAAATCCACTGCACGAACGGGACATAACGGATCGACGAATCAGCAATTACATTTTATATTTACGAAGTAAATTTATAAAGCTGGTAAGTAAAAGCTTCAATTTAAAAAAATAACGAATCTTCCAATTAGGAATATTAGTATTTTGTGTATTTACAGAATGCTATGACAACATTGATGGCTGGAGAGGCTCTCACTACGATGGAAATAGCAGATCTAAACATTTTAATTTATAGACCTTGTTTACAAAATAAAAAAAACTGATAAGATACAGCTAAAACGGTAACGGTAATCCGCTAATTACTGTTAACAGTAGCAATGATTTAACAGCACCAATGATTTAACAGTACCAACAGATGCAATACGTCACAAATGTTCCCCATCTCAACATCAATGAAAATCAAGATAGTAATATTATATGATGAGAAGTAATGATAATAGTGAATTTAATGAATCAAAACTTTGAATTTAATCACTGCTAATGGTAATTTTAATAAATGATAATGGTGAATTTACTGAATGATAATGGTGAAATTAATAAATGACAATGGTGAATTTACTGAATGATAATGGTGAAATTAATAAATGATAATGGTAAGTTTGTTAAGAATACAATTGAAAAGTGCCAACAACAGCAATAATAAAAAAATATTAAGCGGTCAAACTGAAGCGGCAATTTGCCCCACCCACAAAAAAAAAAAATCCTAAACCAATGAAACCATTTTACAAATCCGAACAATGAAAACATTATATCCGCTTTTCCGCTTAAATAAATAGATGGTCGAAATCTCCTCAAAACTTCTGCTGCGTTTAAGTACTGGCAACGCCCAATACATTACGGATCCCTTTACGATAAAACCCGAAAAGAGCGATGGGAGAAGGTGAGGGCGGAGGGGATATTGTAGAGGGTGGAGGGGAGGGGAGGCGAGGGTGGAGAGTAGAGAGGTGAGGGGGGGAGGTGGAGAGTAGAGAGCTGAGGCGAGGGGGAGAGTGGAGAGTGGAGGGGAAGGGAGGGGAAGCGGAGGGAGAGGGTGGAGAGTGGAGGGGGAAGGGAAGGAGGGGAGGGTGGAGAGTATAGAGCTGAGGGGGGAGAGGAGAGAGAGGGGAATGGGAGGGTAGGGTGGAGAGGAGGGAGAAGGGAAGGGAGGGGGGAGGGGCGGGGGGAAGACCTTCACCTCCATAAAAAGCATGGGTAAATATATCATCCATTACCCATCCATCAAGATGTCACATTTCTCCGGGGGGATACGCCCACCACACCACTATTATTCCAAGGAGATCTTTGAAGATTTTGATCAAGATCTCTTGTAGAGAGAGAGAGAGAGAGAGAGAGAGAGAGAGAGAGAGAGAGAGAGAGAGAGAGAGAGAGAGAGAGAGAGAGATTCTGATCATCGAGTGATAAGCAATTTTGATTGACAACTAATGTATGTATGTATGTGTATATATATATATATATGTATAATGTATATATATTTATACATATGTATATATATATATATACGTATATATATATGTGTGTGTATATATATATATATATATATATATATATATATAATATATATATATATATATATATATATATATATATATATATATATATATATATATATATATATATATATATATATATATATATATGTTATTTTAGACTATGGATACACCAATAATATTATTAAAGGTGAAACAACATATTGCCGTTATTATAGGCGACGGACACACTACTAACATCAATAACACTGGAACAACAAAGTCAATACCAACACCGAATATCACATCTTCATCTCTAGCTACAACAACAGTAACAACATCAACAACAACAAAACCTGTTACTAACCTATTAAAAAAATTCCAGAAATTAAAAAAAAAAACTATTTCGAACAACAAGCAATTCATAACAGCTCATCATGTGCAACAGGGAGCGACATTACACTTTCATAAAACTGCGTGCATTCAGCAATTTCATTATCCTCGGATGTATGAAAGAAAAAAAAAAGGGGGGGGGGCGTTTACACTTTATTACCGAGCCACGGAGAGATAAAGCGATTCGGAACAAAACACGAGATTTACACAAATCATAAAGCGGCCTGGTAAATTTTTTTTACAAGCGAGTGAACTTCGGGTGCTACGCAACTATATTCAGGTTATGCTGTTTAGAAGCGAGTGTTTTGCCTTTTCTAGTTTTCAGTAAAAGAAAACTGTTGTGCCGACTTAAAAACTACTGAGGCTAGAGGGCCGCAAATTGTTACGTTGATCATCCACCCTTCAATCATCAAACATACCAAATTGCAGCCCTCTAACCTCAGTAGTTTTTATTTTAAGGTTAAAGTTAGCCATAATGATACTTCTGGCAACGTAACAACACAGGCCACCACAGCCGGCTGAGGGTTTCATGGGCCGCGGCTCATACCGCATTATACCGAGACCACCGAAAGACAGGTCTATTTTCGGTGGCCTTGATTATTATACGCTGTAGCGGCTGTTCTGAAAACTCGATTGCGCCGAAGAAACTTCGGGGCATTTTTTACTTGACTTATTTAGGTAATAATAATAATAATAATAACGAGGAACTATTATCATGATGTATATTTCTTATCCACAGTTATCATGATCAAAACAAACTTGATAAAATTTGATGCTGGAAATTTCTGTTGGTAGTAATACTTAATCTCTCTCTCTCTCTCTCTCTCTCTCTCTCTCTCTCTCTCTCTCTGTGTACAAGCCCTTCCTTAGGCGAGTCGGTAGAGTTGCGGCCTTCCACTCGTTAGGCCCGAGTTCGACTCCCCGGCCGGCTAATGAAGAGTTAAGGGAATTTATTTCTGGTGATAGAAATTCATTTCTCGCTATAATGTGGTTCGGATTCCACAATAAGCTGTAGGTCCCGTTGCTAAGTAACCAATTGGTTCTTAGCCACGTTAAATAAGTCTAATCCTTCGGGCCAGCCCTAGGAGAGCTGTTAATCAGCTCAGTGGTCTGATAAAACTAAAGTATACTTAACTTTGTGTGTGTACGGTACTGACAATACAGAAAAAAAAGTTACAGAATAATATAATAAAAATTACACTTTACTAAGAATGTTCGAATCCAACCTTTCATCCTAGTCTTTACGGCTAGTGTGTGTGTGTGTGTGTGTGTGTGTGTGTGTGTGTGTGTGTGTGTGTGCGTGTGTGGCACCCATGAAAAAAAATCCGGTGTGTGTGTGTGTGTGTGTGTGTGCGCCGTAACTTACCCATGAAAAAAATCCGAAGTCTTTTCGATGCACTAATTAAGGCGCACCCAGGTATGCAAGGCACCGTGTCCCTACCTTAAGATAACCACAGCCTAGACTGCTCAAGAACCAATTAGGGAGCTGATGCGCTAAACAAAAATGAGATCCACTTAATTGAACAGAACTATACAGGATTTCCCTTTCCCAGCATCTTCCCCTACTCTCGTCCCCCCCCCCTTTCCCCAACCCCTACCCTCCCTTCCCAACCGACGGCTCCATATCTCTCTTATCCTGATATTCTAAATACTTTACTTGCAACATTCTCTCTCTCTCTCTCTCTCTCTCTCTTCTCTCTCTCTCTCTCTCTCTCTCTCTTATTTACTTATTTATTTTATTCCAACCTGCATTTAATATTTATTTTAATCTCTTTCTCTCTCTCTCTCTCTCTCTCTCTCTCTCTCTCTTGTGTACAGAAAACTGCAATGTATGTTATAATTTCTCTAAGAAACACCCAATGAAATATTGATACAGAATTTAGACGGAATGCTAAAAAGGACTCCTATTTCATGAATTTCAGACGGAATGCTCGACTCATTTACCCCTAATGAAGAGAGAGAGAGAGAGAGAGAGAGAGAGAGAGAGAGAGAGAGAGAGAGAGAGAGAGAGAGAGAGAGAAATATGGCATTTACGCTCCGTAAGTTCTTCCTAGTAAACATTTCCCTTCCATGACAAATTGCGTTAAATGAGTCGTTTCGGGACTAATTCTTTTCCATGCTCTCTCTCTCTCTCTCTCTCTCTCTCTCTCTCTCTCTCTCTCTCTCTCTTTTCTTGCAAGATTTAGACCACTGAGATATCGTTGGGAACACTAGCCGAGTTGCCTCTCCTGCTCTCAGCCATTTTCCAGGAGGAGGAGGAGGAGGAGCTCCTCCTCTTCCTCCTGGAAACGAAAGATAACTCCTTAACAAAACTGCTTCCCCCTTATGAGTGTGCAAAATCAGCCATTAAATAAGTTATCCTCCCACACATTCGAGAGACAGAAAAGAACCAGTCCACGGCGCCATTTCCCCCCAAAAAGTACTACGCTGTATCACAAAAAAAAAGGGCTAATAACAAAATTCACTTTAAAGTCGGATTGAGAGGCTACTACTCGGAAGAGAGTGATGTGAGAGGAGGAGGAGGAGGAGGAGGAGGAGGAGGAGGAGGAGGAGGAGGAGGAGGAGGAGGAGGAGGAGGAGGAGGAGGAGGAAAGAGACCTCGTTTGTCTCGCCGCCAACTGATCAATCATTCTTTTTCTGGGAGGATTATTTGCGAAAGGGATGAAACGATACTTCAACAACGCTTCATAATATCACTCTCGGGGTATAACTGAGTCTCGGCCTCACACACACACATACAGTCTCTCTCTCTCTCTCTCTCTCTCTCTCTCTCTCTCTCTCTCTCTCTCTCTCTCTCTGTATGATCAATCCCTTCGTATTATATCACTTCTGCAGGCTATCAAATTTGTAATGATCAATTGTTAAGGTCTTTGAACGTAGTTCAACTCTCTCTCTCTCTCTCTCTCTCTCTCTCTCTCTCTCTCTCTCTCTCTCTAATGGGCGCGCGCGAACACATTCACTAATTCTTTATACTGTATTTCATACACATACAGGCAAACGTGCTTGCCATGCAACAAGACACATTTCCCCTAACAAAAACACATTACACCTCTCTCTCTCTCTCTCTCACTCACACACACACACATACACCATTCTCTCTCTCTCTCTCTCTCTCTCTCTCTCTCTCTCTCTCTCTCTCTCTCACGCGCGCAAGCACGCAAACTAGCCTCCACACAAGAGGTATATATACAGTATTATGAGATATGAAAAGCATGTTTATGCCCCCAAGTTATATGCCGTATATGCTTACAGTGGGTCTCTCTACATCGATACCAAAACGAGAGAGAGAGAGAGAGAGAGAGAGAGAGAGAGAGAGAGAGAGAGAGAGAGAGAGAGAGTTTTAATCCCTTGAAATAACGCGATACCTTTAATTCGGCCCCTCGATATAACGACAAGTAATTTATTGTCTAACTGCGCGATAAAAAATAATCAATTTACAGGTTGTGACCGAGAGTAATTTAGGGAGATGGCCCGGGAAAGGTTTAAAAGGTCGTTAAACTTGATGAGTAAATAAAAAAACGAAATGCAATCAAATCGCTTTCACGCGGAGATAAAGTAAGAGGCGACACAAACATGTGGAAAATGGTTGGATGGGTCTTTTAAAAAGCAATATTCCGCAATCTATATATGTACGTATAAATATACACACACACACACATATATATATACATATATATATATATATATATATATATATATATATATATATATATATATATATATATATCATGAATATCCTGAACAATCTAATTACAATGCTAAGTAACAGTAGTACCACACAACAATTGGTAAATCATATTCTACCATACCATAACAAATGTAGTTTCAATGATGACTATTAGAACTAGCGAGAGCAGTGTAACCCATAATAATAGTACATAATGGTTACAACAGTAGCATTAGCAAAGTAATCATTATTAGTAATTTTTATTATATATATATATATATATATATATATATATATATATATATTATATATATATATATATATATATATATATATATATATATATATATATATATTATATATGTAGAAAACGCCGTGTATGCACATGACTCAACACAGCACACAGCACCGACACCAAACCTTGTATTAAAAGCGAAAGAAAATCTCCCCCGACCATTAATCTTACACTGCCTAAGTTATGAATGCAATGGCAGGGCTTGCAACCAGAACCCCCTTGTGTGCATGAGCCGTAGTGAATGACAGATAAACAGGCGGACATAAACGAACAGCTGGTGACGGAGGCGGGGGCGGGGGCGGGGGCGGGGGAGGCGGAGGGCAGCTGGCGGGCGGATCTTGGGACATCAATAAAGGTCCGAACCTGACGGACAACCTGGTTGACGCGCCGAAGGACCTCGGTGGGAGATCACGAGATCTGAAGCCTATGATCAGAGAGAGAGACTCGTTTTTCGTCGTTGTTAGACTTGGGAGGGGGGGTGGCTTTATGCCAGCACGGGTTCTTGCTCGTAGGAGCGTCCTCACGAGTCGGTATAGACTACGTTACGACGTCCACGAGGGTTTACACAGCTTGATACAGTCCGTAGGAGCCGGATTGCGGGAGGAGGATTCTGCGTATAGAAGTATATAGAAGCATGGCATAAGCCGGGAGAGACAGAGGAGATAAAGATGGGAAAGGGGGAAGAGTGAGGGGATAAACAAGGAGTGAGTGAAGGATGAAAAGTTTCGGAAGAGACTCAGCGTACAGAAATATATAGATATATAGAAGCATGGCATAAGGGAGGGAGGGGGAAGAGAAGGGGAGGGGAATAAAGAGGGGAAGGAGGGGAAAAGTGAGGGGATACACAAGGACTGAGTGAAGGAAGAAGAGTTTCGGAAGATGACTCTGAAAATGAAAATATAGATATATAGAAGCATGGCATAAGGGAGGGAGGGGTGAAGGAGGGAATAAAAGAGGGGGAAGGAGGGAAAAGTGAGGGGATACACAAGGACTGAGTGAAAGGAAGAAAGAGTTTCAGAAGATGACTCTGCGTACAGAAATATATAGATATATAGAAGCATGGCATAAGGGGAGGGAGGGTGAAGGAGGAGGAATAAAGAGGGAAGGAGGGGAAAAGTGAGGGGATACACAAGGACTGGAGTGAAGGAAGAGTTTCTGGAAGATGACTCTGCGTACAGAGAATATATAGATATATAGAGAAGCATGGCATAAGGGAGGGAGGGGGTGAAGGGAGGGAATAAAGAGGGGAAGGAGGGGTAAAAGTGAGGGGATACACAACGACTGGGATGAAGGAAGAAGAGTTTCAGAAGATGACTGCGTACAGAAATATATGAATATAAAGAAGCATGCATAAGGGAGGAGGGGAAAAGATGGGAGGGGGCATAGAGGAAAGGGGGAAAGTGAGGGGATACACAAGGACTGACTGAAGGAAGAAGAGTTTCGGAAGATGACTCTGCATGTACAGAAATATATAGATATAAAGAAGCATGGCATAAGGGAGGGAGGGAGGAGAGGGAGAAGGGGGAGGGGAAAAGAGAGGAAAAGGGGAAGTGAGGAGATACACAAGGGGGTGAGGGGAGAGGAGAAAGCGTGAGAGAGAGAGAACACAGCCACGTGGAGCTACTACCTATTGATCTGCTTCATCTGACGACCGGGCTCCACCTGCCCCGTGGGAGATAGATACACACACACGCACACACACACAAACACACGCACACGCACACACACACACACTGATAGACGCACACACACTCGCACCGCATACTAAAATATATGCTGCACTGGACAGCAGCACGCACGGCATTACAGGTGCCGGAGAAATTAAAGCAAGGGATAATAGCTGTTTGACCACGTTATCCTAACATTATCCTTGACAGGTACAAGGGGGAAGTATCCGATATTTGGCAGTACCTACCTCCTTATCGTGTGTGTGTGTGTATGCATACATGCATACATACATACATACATACATACATATATATAATATATATACATACTGTATATATGTATAATATATATATCTATATATATATATATATATATAGAAAGATAGAGAGTATATATATATATACATATATATATATATATATATATATATATATATATATATATATATATATATATATATATATAATGAGAGAGAGAGAGAGAGGAGGAGAGAGAGAGAGAGAGAGAGAGAGAGGAGAGAGAGAGAGAGAGAGAGAGAGAGAGAGAGAGAGAGAAATTGACATCAACGTGTGTGTTAGTGCATACACACATAGAAACATACACAGTACTGGTGTGAGCGTGTGGACATTATTCTACCACGAAAATTACACATGAAACAAACAATACATACGATCAATTACATCATTGTGACTTCTCAAAATAATAATAATAATAATAATAATAATAATAATAATAATAATAATAATAATAATAATAATAATAATAATAATAATAATAATAAGCAACCTTCCAAGGGATATGTATAGTTAATAATAATAATAATAATAATAATAATAATAATAAAATTCACTGAATAAAATCAGATTCCCCGTCGGGTGCATCAGCCCCGATGCAGAGGGCGAGATTACAACCTAACTTTGCCCGACGTATTCACGAGGGAAGAAATTAGTGGGGGGCCTTAATCTTTCCTTGTTTAGCGCCGACTTCCACGTCCTGGGACTTCAAGAGTGTATTAAATTGAAATACGTGCATTCTTTCAAACACACACGCTCGTGCATGCAGCTTTTACAGAAAATGCGTCGTGCATGCGAATTACGAGTGTATTGAATTGAAATCCTCGCGTTATAAACTTAAATACTTGTCCACTTTCACAAGCAATGTATCATCCATGCGAATTACGAGTGTATGAAATTGAAATAGACATATTATAAACTTGCATATTCATGCATGAAGCTTTTACAAACAAGGCTTCATGCATGCGAATTGCGTTAGTGTATACAATTGAAATACACTGCATTCTTTAAACATACACGCTCGTGCATAAGGCTTTTACAAACAATGTATCGTGCATGCGAATTGCGAGAGCGTATTAAATTGAAATACGCATATTATAAACACACATATTCATGCATGCAGCTTTTACAAGGAATGCATCATGCATGCGAATTGCGAGTGTAATAAATTTAAAAACGCGCATTACAAACAAACTATAATTATACACATCCATGTAGCTTTTAAACCAACGACAGAACATACGCATTTCCAGTGTATTAAAACGAAATACACGCATATTAAACATTGCACATTAATCTAGTTTTCACGTTGCCACGTGCATATGCATATGCCGTAGACACAAGCATATGAGCTCACATATATTCATAAATGCAGGCAAAAAAAAAAAAAAACAGTTTTGTAAACATTATATCATTGCCTACTGACGGTTCCCTGTCCGTTGAGGTTTTCCGTGAAAAAAAAAAAAAACTTCCAGTCAACATAACTCTAAAATGATCTGTGTATATAAACGGTCTCTAATACTGTAACTACAAAGCTTCTTCTGTTTCTTATACACATGCCAGCACATTAAAACACCTACAATTACCGTACGCATAAATAGTTCTAAAAACCCAGGTTCTCTCTACAACTAATGGATCAGATTGATTGCAATTTAGGCCAAGGCAGAAGCTTGCTCAGGACCTATGAGGCCATTCAGCTCTGAAACCAGGTGAAGTAAAGGTTTGAAAGGTGTAACCAGGAGGAAAACCTCATAGTTGCACTACAATCAACTATTAGGAGAGAGGTTAGAAAGCAAGATGGAGAAAGAGAATATGAAAGGAGGTACAGTAAAGGGGCAAGAAGAGGTTCCAGCTAGGGACCAGAGCACATTCACCAAAGAACCTTAATTAAGACTACAGTGCACATGAGGTGCACTGTAAGACCTCAACTAGAGATGCTAAAAACATACGAGGAACCAGGACTATCGAATAACCTCATAATACAATGAATACTCACTACTACGTGAAGAAAAGATATTTGTCGTAGAGTGGTGTGTTTCCTTACCTGAAAAAGAAAGAATATAAAATCATTACATGAGCATTTTAATGCCGCCAGTGAATATGTTTATTCATCCTTAAAGACAACAGGTTATCAAGGCGTAAAAGTTTTACGTTTATAGAATGCATTTTCTCTTATCACTATTTACAACAATATTTCTAATACTACAAAAAGTGACACTTCAAGAAATATTAATCATTTACGGCCGTTAAAAATAAAATAAAATCTTTAAAAACTCAAAAACCAGATTATGATAAAATAACATCGCATTTTTGCCAATACACAAAACAACCTCATAAGTCATAATTTTCATTCACGAAAAATTTCAGCCCTTCTGTTAAATTCAAACCTAAAAACAAGTAAAAATGTGCCAAAGTTTCTACGGCGAAATGTAGTTTTCTGTACAACGTATAATCGGGCCACCGAAAATAGATCTATCTTTAGTGATTTACGTATATAAGCCGCGGCCAACAAAACGATAACAACGGCCCGGTGGTGGCCGATCTATCGTTGCCAGAAGCACGATTATGGCTAACCTTAACCTTCAATGTAAATAATAAAAACTATTCGGCTGGAGGCTGCAACAGTATATTTGATGATTGGAGGGTGGATGATCATCATTCCAATTTGCAGCCCCTAGCCTCAGTAGCTTTTAAGATCTGGAGGGAGGACAGAAAAAGTGGGACGGAAAGACAAAGTTACACAACAGTTTTTTTTCAGAAAACTAAAATGAGAATAAAATACTGTGGACTCTGTACTGAAAGATTCATAAAATATTTTGTCAGCTCATTATTTTCCTTCAAATGAAGAAATCTAATCGCAGTCACATGTCAAACACCTCGCATTAAATGCGTAAATAAGTAAGAAAACAAGAAGCAATTATTTATTGCACTTTTTTTCAAAGCATTTTTTCCTGCAGGGGAACCTCAATTGAAAGGTATTGAAGTGTCAGTCTTCTCGCTTTCGGGGTTTTGAAAAACAGAAAGACTGCTCGGGTCACTGAATACAGGCAAAAATCGTTTGAGAAATGATTGTGATACTTTGACTCTTAAAGTTTGAACCTTGAATTTAATCAGTTTTTGCACTGAAATAAGACGCAAGAATGTTGACAAAAGTGGCCTAGTTTAAGTAATTGTAATACTTTGGCTCTTAAAGTTTGAACCTTGAATTCAATAAATTTTTGCACTGAAATAAGAAGCAAGAATGTTGACAAAAATAGTTCAAGTAATTATAATACTTTGGCCCTTAAAGTTTGAACCTTGAGTTTAATAAGCTTTTCACTGAAATAAGAAGTATGAAAGTAAATTTCTCTAATTTCCATTTTTTGATAGTTTAAGAGAAATAAATACAAGCATATTTATTTATTTATTTATTTATATACTACCAGAAATAAAGTTACGAAAAATGCAATTTCTCTTAATTTTCCGAAAGAAGTCGAATAAAATATACGAAATACCCCCTACAGAAAAACAAAACCCGTACAGTCACGAATTATAATTCCCCACACCTATAAAAACTTAATAATTATTGCAATCAAAACCGACGGACGAAATCAAACAGAAATATAACTTCTTCATGAAAAAGCGTTTATTTCACCCGATGAAAAATGAAAGTGTTTGACCTGCCTCCCCTGAAGAGTGGGAGTGGACTCCCCTGAAGAGTGGGAGTGGAAAGAGCGTCATAATGAAGTGTGCAAATTCTGACAATAACACTCACTCCCACTTCTTTTTTCCGATGTCAAATATTTCCCATGGAGGGGAGATTGGTATGGGTGTGTGCGTGTTGGGGGGAGGGAGGGGGAGTGGTAGTTTGGGGAGGGGAAATTTGGGAAAGGTTGTAGGTTAGGGATGTGGGTGGGTGAGTGGGTGTGCGTGTGTGTGTTGGGGGGAGGAAGGGGAGAGAGAAGACAGGTGGTAGGATTCCAGGAGAATGTGCATAAAGGGCTGGAAATTGGGAGAGAGAGAGAGAGAGAGAGAGAGAGAGAGTGTGTGTGTGTGTGTGTGTGTGTGTATAATGGTGATGCTGGGATGGGGAGTAATTTGGGGGTGGGTGGGAATTGATAGACTGAATGTGGATATATTTAGGGATTGGTTGTAGGCTGGAGAGAGTAGCGTGAGGGAAGAAGTGGTAAAATGGGGATGGGTGTGTAAGGGTAATGGGATGGAATGGACGGGTTTAAGAGACGTAAAATGACGGATTGAAAACAGAAATAATGTTGAGACAATTCATATAAACATGGAAGGGTATAGTTAGCGATTTTTGTGGAAACTCCAAGGATCTGGATAAATCACAAAATTCACTATCAAGAAGAAAGATTAAGTATGGAATCATGTGTAAGTTAGAAGAACATAGATACTTACATGCACACACACGCATATATAATAATATACTCATGTAGTATATATTATATATATATATATATATATATATATATATATATATATATATATATATATATATATATGTATATAAATGTGTGTGTATGTGTGTGTGAGTGTACATACACTTCCTATGACCACAACGGTAAAGAAAAAACTACAATCTGGCAAAGAAAACAATCAACTGCTGACATCAAAACCTCAAGAGCTCAGTACTGAACCAGATTGTTCCATTATATCCTCAAATATTGGGGAGAATGAGTGGGGAGAAAAAAAAGTTACAGAGAGAGAGAGAGAGAGAGAGAGAGAGAGAGAGAGAGAGAACTTTGTGAAACGTGTTCAAAGAAGACCCTCATTGTAAGTATTATTGGCAATCCAAGCACAATGTGATCACTTATTGAATTCAAACTTGAGACCCGGCCGCCTCAATGCCAAGCAGTTAATGTGGCTCAAAGGTCAGTAATTCTACAACTGGGATACTGAAACTCTACTCTCTCTCTCTCTCTCTCTCTTTACGGCGTCAATAACCCAGATGTTGCGATGCCAGTGTTAGTAAGCATAAATCAAGTCTCTTTCGCATTAAAAAAATTATTCTGAAATTAACAGGACTCTCTCTCTCTCTCTCTCTCTCTCTCAAATAAATATTCTGAAATGTACTAAAGCTCCTTTTCTCCATCTATCTCTCTCTTTAAAAAAAAATCTGAAATGTACCACAGCCTGTTTCTCTCCTCTCTCATACTGCTAAGTCTCATTTTGACCTCCTAAAATATATAAAATATACATGTACATATGTATATAATATATATATATATATATATATATATATATATAATATTTCTCTTGCAATTACACTGCTAGATAGCCTCCCACTAAATTCATTCTGCTAAACTCACTTTCTCTCTCTCTCTCTCTCTCTCTCTCTCTCGTGAACTAAGGGAACGACATCACCTTAGCTCCTCATCCCAAGCTAACCAGCATCCTTTAATTCTATCGAAGAAATACATGTATTATTTACTAACTCATTAAAATCTCGTGAATAACAAGAGAAGCTCTTTCTCTCTCTCTCTCTCTCTTTCTCTCTCTCTTTCTCTCTCTCCCCACTACCCTACTAACAAATTCCTTCAGTCCGTACTTTGAAGCCTCTTCTGTACACTCACCTGAAACACAGTACCACCACCACCACCATACCCCACCTCTGACACCCGTCGGTCACCTGGCAGCACCGCCACCGCCGCCATCCTCCTCTGACAGTGCCAAAGGGAACAATATCTCCTGATAATGAGACACCGCTGTGCCACGTCAACCAACCATTACTTCTTTTTTTTTTATCAAAAAAAATCGGAAAGGGGGAAGAAAGCAAAAAAAAAAAAAAAAAATTGTAGCCGACTGTTCTCTTTGCTTTGCTGATACGGTCGCCGGGCTTAATACTTGTCATTATCGAGCCATTGTCTGTCTTGCTCACTGCTGGCTAAGGCGAGATTCACTTGAATTAAAACAACAACAACGTCTCGGTTCAGGTCAGGGGGGTGATGGGGGAAAGGGGGAGGGATTAGGGGAGGGAGCTTTAATGGAAATCTTCTTGAGGCCGTCTCGCCGGGATGAAATGGGAATCAGATATAGTAGCCCCAAACGGCTGCTGAGAAACGTGATGAACGCTACTTTGGGGAAGAGAGAGAGAGAGAGAGAGAGAGAGAGGAGAGAGAGAGAGAGACTGCAGTCATATCCTATAAAATGCTATTTTAACTTATAAAACAATAATTACTTTTCTATTCACATACCGTTTTATCAGATCTTTAAAGATTGCGGAAAAGTCCAAGAGTATCTCTCTCTCTATCTCTCTCTCTCTCTCTCTCTATATATATATATATATATATAGTTATATATATATATATATATATATATATATTTATATACATATATATGTTACACATACAAATATATGTATATGTATATATATAGTATATATATATATATATATATATATAATATTATATATATATATTCAGAAATGTATGAATATATTCCCCACTAAGCAGAGAAAATCAGGCCATTTAACCCACACGCTATGAACGAGAGCAGAGGAAGCCCAGTTATGATATACTGCTGGCAATTTCCCTTTGCAAACCCAAGCAGTGAAAGATTATATATATATATATATATATATATATATATATATATATATATATGTGTATATATATATATATATATATATATATGAATAATATATATATATATAATCACTTTAGAACGTGATTTATTTATCACACATTACCACATGTGAAAAATAAAAGCAGGGGTGTAGGTCCTGGCCGGTTTCGACTTTATTTCCAAGCCACTGACGAAGGATTTCCAATAACATGTGTCAGTCCTTCGTCAATGAAACTGAAATAAGTGGCTCAGTCAGAACCACTCTCTAACCACTACCTGTAGTGTAATATGATAAATAAAAATGATAATAATCATATATATATATATATATATACTATATATATATATATATATATATATATATATATATATATATATATATATAATATATCTACATATATACATACACACACATATATATATAGGTTATATATATATATATATATGTATACTTGATGCTGTATCTTATGCAGAAAATGATATTCACTGGCAACAAGTATAGACACTATATATTAAAAAAGCAAATTGTATTAATATTTGGTAGTAGTTGCTTTACATTATGCCTGGAGGAATAGACATAAAGATATTCAAGTGTACCTGGGTTCGAAGACTATATTATATATATCAATATTAATAATAATATGTAATAATAATAATATGTAATAATAATAATAACAATGATGAGCAATTCTAATATTAAGAAAAAATAATCACTATTCTAAAAATATTAATTATTATAATAAAATATTACAGCAACAATAATAACAATAATCACTATTCTATTATTATTATTATTATTATTATTATTATATTCAATGAGGAAAAGACAACTAAAACAGAGAGCTAATAATAATAATAATAATAATAATAATAATAATAATAATAATAATAATGATGATAATGTAATAATAATAATACTTATAAAAATGTAATAAAAATAATACACCACAGCCTCATTCCACAATTGGTGTGACATTCCACAACATTCATTACCGTACAAATAAAAAAAGAAAAAAAAATAATGAATCCAGTACCTACTACAGACCGCGCAATACCTCTTTCCAGGATTCGCATTCATAGCTCCAATATTGACCTGGAACAGAAACGGAGTGAACTCCGGCCACCGGAGTTAAAGTAGGACTAACCTTCAAACTGGGAGGACATTCCCAGCAAAAGGCCATCTTCAATTAGGTCGAGAGGAGAGAGAGAGAGAGAGAGAGAGAGAGAGAGAGAGAGAGAGAGGAGAGAGAGAGAGAGAGATGTCAATCACTGGAGCAAATTTAATAGAAGAGGCTTGAGATTGGTTTGCGTATAGAAAAAACTAACACATTAATTACGAAGCCATCTTCTATTAAGTCTAGAGAGAGAGAGAGAGAGAGAGAGAGAGAGAGAGAGAGAGAGAGAGAGAGGATGTCATCATGGGCAAATTAACAGGCAGGAGCTGAGATTGGTTTGCCGTATAGAAAGAACTAACACATTAGTGCAGAGCCATCTTCTGTGGAGTCGAGGAGAGAGAGAGAGAGAGAGAGAGAGAGAGAGAGAGAGAGAGAGAGAGAGAGAGAGAGAGAGAGAGATGTCATCACGAGCAATTAATAGGCAGAGCAGTGATTGCTTTGTGTATAAATTAAAATAAAAAATATCACATGAATTGCAAATGACCATAATGAGATTCCACATCTATGAATTACGCTAGACTGATTGACTGATATCATAATCTGCATTGTTTTAATTGCACTGGGACCCCTTGGTCCTTTCAAAATTTGGGCTAACATAGCCCCAGCCTGACACTGATACGGCATTTTATGGTATAGCACCGATAGTTTCAATAGACCTTTAAAAAAGGAGTTGAGTCAGCTGCACGTAACCGTGGATTATAAAGACTGGATAAATGACAAAAGTCAAAGACATAAATATAGGCCTGTACAGTAGTTCCTAGGTTCGAACTAATAAAAAATGCGTCGAAGTTTCTTTGGCGCAATCGAGTTTTCTGTACAGCCGCTACAGTGTATAATAAAGGCCACCGAAAATAGGTCTATTTTCGGTGGTCTCGGTATAATACTCTATGAGCCGCGGCCCATGAAACTTTAACCACGGACCGGTGGTGGCCTATCCTATATCGTTGCCAACGCACGATTATGGCTAAAGTTAACCTTAAATAAAATAAAAAAAAATACTGGGGCTTAAGGGCTGCAATTTGGTATGTTTGATGATTGGAGGGTGGATAATCAACACAGCAGTTTGCAGCCCTCTAGCCTCAGTAGTTCTTAAGATCTGAGGGCGGGCAGAAAAAGTGCGGACGGACAGACAAAGCCGGCACAATCGTTTTCTTTTACAGGAAACTAAAACAAATCAATTGCATTTTGGTGCACTGGGAGCTTGTTATATACCTTACTTCTGTTTTCACTTTTGAGAGACATGGAATCCAGTGACATCTTGGAAAGACAAAGGTATCTAGAGAAAACATGCAGTTTAGCAATCAATATCTAATAATTCCTAGTTATAACTGATAGTTAAAGGATGCCAAAAGCGTCTTTTTCAAGATATTATCTTTAAGTTGTAACAAGCTTAATTTTTTCCCCTCATACAGCTGTTTGTTTAGTATACACAATATTGTTGACAAACTGATTAAGCTATACCTATATATATATTATATATATATATATATATATATATAATATATATATATATATATATATATATATTATATACATATATATACAGTATATATATTTATATACATATATACATATATATATATGTATAAATATATATTTATGTGCATATATATTTATATATATGTATATATATATATATATATTATATATATATATAATATATATATATATATATATATATATATATATATATATATATATAAACTGAGCGTTCAAGGAAAATCAAATTCATCTAGATTCTAGAAGAAAATGGTGTATGTGACATCCCGCAACTCCGTGGAAATTGGAAACGCTTCTTGCATCGAGCGAGCCAATGATGAAGTGCGTAAAAAAAAAAAAAAAAGAAAGGCGACAAGCGTCTGTCCTCCCCCTTCCCGAGACTATCTCTCTATATAGACCGAGTCCTTGCACAGCGTCCATTCATAAAAGTGTCATGCGCATGGCCGTATATCGTAATGAAATACGGCACCCCACAACGGAGCCTCCAATATCTCGCAACTCCCGAGATCCACTTCTGAGAGACAGAGAGGCCGTTCGTAAAAGTTTGACCGACGCAACAACCAACCACTTTCCCCAGGGGGGAGAAGGAAAGGGGGGGAGCGTGGTGGTGGTGGTGGTGGTGAAAGGGGGGATGGGAGGGGAAGGGGGAAGAATTCTTCATTTAACATTTTCCTGGGAAAGTGTAGTTGTCGGCGGGAGTGAGTTTCAGTTGCGAACTCAAGGACAACTAGTCTTCGTTTGGAGAGGAAATTTTAGATAAAATTGTAATATATTTACTGGAATGAGAGAAATAATTTCGTATGTAAAATTTGGAATATTAAAATGTTAATACGAGTATATTTACATACAAGAAAGAGGTCATTTCATAAATAAAATCTAGAAGCTAAAATGTTAATGTATTTACATACAAGAAAGAGGTCATTTCATATGTAAAATCTAGAGTTAAAATGTTAATATATTTACAAACAAGAAAGAGGTAATTTCACATGTAAAATCTAGCTAAATGTTAATATATTTACATACAAGAAAGAGGTCATTCCATATGTAAAATCTGAAAGTTAAAATGGTAATATATTTACAGACTAGAGAGAGAGAGAGAGAGAGAGATAGAGAGACATAAAATCTAGAAGAGGAAATGGTAATATGCACAGACAAAGAGAAGTTAGATGGAGATTTATATTTAAAGAGAGAGAGAAGCATTCATTTTGTGTGCAAAGTCTAAGTTAACCAATTTTACTTAACTGACGGAGCAATGCCTGACACCAACCTCACCAAAACAGCGAAATCCCAAAATCTAGGGCCTAAAGGAACACCAGCAATGTGACCAAAGACACAACCATCTCAGCAACGCGAACCCAAGCTTATATAGCAGCCGCGTGCGGCACTTAGCAAACATCGCTGAATCCGCCCGTTTCCCAAACCAATGAACGACGTATCCTACGTATCCTACCACTTCTTCCCAAGCAACCTTGGCTCTCCCTCCTCCTCCTCCTCCTCCGCCTCCTCCTCCTCCAGACACAAGCTGCTGCTAACCTTTGGGTCCCCCGTCATTCCGTTCCCAGCAAAAGGGCTTGCGAGGCGAGCAATCGGGAGGACTCCAAGTCCGTCTGAACAGGTAATGCCCGTGGTCAGGGGTGGCGGGGTTTCAGTGAGGACGGCAGTGGAGGGAGGTAGTGATGTAGTGAACAGGAGGTTGGAAGGATAGTGAGGAGCGATGGTAAGGGAGAGAGAGAGAGAGAGAGAGAGAGAGAGAGAGAGAGAGAGAGAGAGAGAGAGAAGACATTACTCTAGGTGTTCGCTAAGGTATACGTTCCCCCAGCATGGAACATGCAGAAAACAAGAATAAACTCCTTTATTAAATAAAAATTTAAAAAAACCACGAAAGGCACATTGCTATATTGCGTTCCCAGCTGCTAGGAATGACGAGAGGGAAGGGGGAGGGGGAAGGGGGAAGGAGAGCCACATCTCATTCCATTTTCGTTTCTTTAATTTTTCCCCCACAACACTTTTAAAGATGTCCTCGCTGCCTGGCTAATGTACAAATACAGGCAAATGACAGGCCTATTATTTTAACCAAAGAGACACTAATGGCAACAAACTTCCAGCAGTCAGCCATTGGCAGTGGCCAAGATCAGGATTATTATGGTGTGTGTGTGTGTGTGTGTAATGTGTGTGTGCCAGATTAGGGGAGGAGGGGGAGGAGGAGGAAAGGGAGAGAGAAAGAGAGAAAGAGAGAAGCCGAGGAATCTCCAAGGCCAATTTCCCACCTCATGACGGGAGATGTGAAATACTATTCGGAGTCACTGCTCACTTATCTATCCAGAGATTTCTCCATTCAGAGAGAGAGAGAGAGAGAGAGAGAGAGAGAGAGAGAGAGAGAGGGGCGGGAGGGTTAAGGTAAAACAGAGAATTTACTTAATAAAGACTGATAAAAGAAAAAAGTTGAGGAATTCTTAAAAGGTGCACCTGAGCGCAATCCCTGGAGACGTAACCTAAAACGAACGGAGATAAATGAAAGAACGCGAATCAAAGAGAAACACCTGCATGAATATGATGAATGTAAAAATAAAGAAAAAAGAAAAAAAAAAGCAAAAAGAAGCGGGAAGAGAAGGGGTGAAGGGGTGAATTCGTGCTCAATGGATACTGACAGAACAATAGAGGAAAAATGGAGACCTTCTCTTACCAGATGAGCCTTCTAATATTCAACCGCGGACGCTATCACAACAATGACTGATTGACTGATCGGATGATTTATATAAATTAGCACCACCAACCCCCTTTTTATAAACGCTGTGGTTATCGAAAAAAGGAAATTGTTGATCATTCTTTGATAACGTGTTTGGGAAATTCGCTCTCCAAGTTCATCCCGAATATTTATTTTATATTAAAATTACATATATCAGCTCATCACAAAACTTGCATGGGTAAAATGGAAAAGGATTTCCGATAAACTGCAGACTTACAGAGGAGAGAAGAAGAGAGAAGAGACAGAAAATGGAAAAGGATATCTAATAAACTGCAAAGAGAGAGAGAGAGAGAGAGAGAGAGAGAGAGAGAGAGAGGAGGTGAGAGAAATGAGAGAGATAGAGGTAGGCCCTATCAATAGGCTGCAGAAAGAAAGAGAGAGGAGAGGAGAGAGAGAGAGAGAACAGAAAATGGAATAAAGATATCTAATAAACTGCAGGCAGAGAGAGAGAGAGAGAGAGAGAGAGAGAGAGAGAGAGAGAGAGAGAGAGAGGAGAAGAACAATCCTGCATCGCAACCTTCCCCTTACCCAACCTCCTCCACCCCTTGCATCTCATCTCCCCTTCCCCTACCCCCCTCCTCCCTCTCCCCTCTTCTCGCGCGCATCACATTTCTTAGCTATTATTTCAGGCATTTACACCGCTTACGATCCAGAATGGAATTAAAGGTTCCCGCTGTTATTTCTTACAATCCCAGTCAATTGTCCCGACCTATTCTAGCGGATTATTTTTCCAGGTAATCAGTGTTCGCTGGGTCATATATAAATACGACATTAGGGCCAGAGAGAGAGAGAGAGAGAGAGAGAGAGAGAGAGAGAGAGAGAGAGAGAGAGGTTTGTGCATGTGAATATTAGAGAGATGGAGGGACGACGTGATGTGCATACAATATATGCATGACGGGCGCATACATGCACGAGAGAGAGAGAGAGAGAGAGAGAGAGCGTTGTGCACGTGAATGCCAGAGAGATAGAGACAAACGTGATGTGTATACAATATATATGACGCAGGCATATGCATAGAGAGAGAAGAGAGAGAGAGAGAGAGAGAGAGAGAGAGAGAGAGAGAGAGAGAGTGATTTGTGCATCAAAACACAATGCGAATATGACGACAGAGACGACGTGGTGTGCATACGATGCATGCATAACAGGCGCATACATCAAGGATAGAGCGCATATATATATGCATTACACACATACGTACACTCTCTCTTATACAAATGCACAACACATTAAAACCACCTAAATATTAATACAACCAAACACCCTGGCACCGTCAAAACACGAGCGCAACTTTCACGCAAGAATGAGAAGCACTTTCCCCTCCACAAGTCGAAGGTAAGTCTCATTAAAAATGAGAGAATCGACATATCTCATTCAGCACTCGACATTCAATCGGCAAAATGTTCATTCGACCGGTGCGGCTGATTCCAACGCTTTTAAACAAACGCCTTTTCTTCGTAACACAACGATCGATGGAACATCGGAATCCAGAATGTAAAGATGAATAAAATGAGAAAATAAATAAAATAAGAGATGGTATGAACGTTCGAAGATGTACATATATGCACAGCGTATGCAATGGCTATGTACATCTGCGTACATCTATGATCTAAAAGCTGCTGTAATATTGCTATATCTTCGTAACACAACGAACGATGGAATATCGGAATAGAGAATGAAAAAATAAAACAAATAAAATAAGGTGATAGACGGTATGAACGTTCTACGACGTACATAATATGCGCACCCGCGTACGCAATGACTGCGTACATCTTGGCACGTCTATGATTTAAGGGCTCTTGTAATATTAAAATATCTCTTCGTAACACAACGCTCGATGGAATATCGGAATCGAGAATGAAAAATAAATATTAAAAAATATATAAAATGAACGACAGCATGATCGCCCTACGGCGTACATGCACACATACACCCGCGTATGCAATAGCTGCGTACATCTGCGTACATCGATGATCTAAAAAGGGCCGTTTAGTATTGATAAGTTTCTTGAAATTTTCAATCCTCTCCGTTTTTAAATAATCCAAGGATACGACCAGAACATGCAGACATCATCCCCTATTCATGATTGACAAAAGAGACCTTTGAATTCAGCCAGTTCCCCAGTAACCTAGGCATTCCCTCCCTCTTCGGACTGCATGGAGTTCTGAATGTATGTACTCTTTAATTACAAAAATGCAATGGAGGGAGAGAGAGAGAGAGAGAGAGGAGAGAGAGAGAGAGAGAGGAGAGAGAGAGAGAGAGAGAGAGAGTCTATCTACAAGGGCAAAATGTAATTATTTCCTACTTTAGCCTTGTAAACCTGTTACGTTATGCATTCATCTATCTATCTTTAACTATCTATATATATATATATATATATATATATATATATATATATATATATATATATATATATAAATATATATATATATATATATATAATATATATATATATAAATATATATATATATATAAATATATATATATATATATATATATATATATATATATATATATATATATATATATATATATATATATATATATCGTGAGTCACCACTCCCAGGACGTCGTGCTGTTGTGTGCTGTCAGATTAAGCAGGCCTTATGCCAGCACGGGTTCTTGCTCGCAAAGTAACCTCTAAACCTTCGCATTCCCTGGAGGTGTCCCGCACGGGCCAAGACTTCTTCTACCTTTCCTACTTCGTCTACCTTTCCCACTTCGTCTACATCATGGGTCCTGCGCTCTCCTGAAGGGCCCACTTCACCTAAATCGGGATCCCTGAGTTCTCCTGATGAAGCCGTCCCATGGCGGGCGACGGGGCTTGACGATAATGAATCTCAAGGCCCGATAAACTCTATAGATATAATGGAGAAAAAATATAAATTTAATTTCGCGGCAGGCAGCTTAATGAGCGCGTAGGTCGTAATATATAGCCCGGCCTTAATTTACAAGACGGTTTTATGATGTCTCCCCTAATAATTCTGGGCTCGGGTTGCTCTCGACCGAGCGAGTGTATGAGTACCTTATGTGCCCGAATCCACCGTGGAAATAATTACCGTCGATCTGATCGAGAGGTTCCGTCGAATAGCGTCGTCGTCGTCAACCTCGATCGGTCTCGTCCGCGATTCGAATACGTTTGCTCGACCTGACGTTTTTTTATTCGATTCGAAATCGATGGCACTCGTATCCCTTCATCTGTTCCACGATTCGATATCCATCTGGCTCGACCTAACGTTTTTTATTTGATTCGGAATCGATGGTTTTCGGTTCGTTTCGAATCCACAGTCTCTCTCAGATCAATCGTACCTCTTCATCTCCGATTCGAATCCGTCCTCTTTTCGTTTGGGGAAATAAAAAATTACAGGTTTCCTTCTATTCCAATCCATCTCCTTAACCACAATACGTCGATTCGAACCAATCACCCCTTCGACTGCAATCAATCACAACTCGCCTTCAATTTCAATCAATCGCCTCAGCATTTCATTCATTCCTCGCGACCCACAATTTTCAGTATCTTTCCAATGCTTTTCATTCTTCCATTATCGATAAAGGCATAAAAATAAATATTCATGATTACTGTCTTGAAGTGACTGAGCAAAACATCTTTCCTTGACCCAAATGTACGTTATCATTCTCTCTCTCTCTCTCTCTCTCTCTCTCTCTCTCTCTCTCTCTCTCTTATCCTACAACAAACACCTAGATCACCACATGAACCGGGACGCAAAAGATATAGTTATAATCCAAATCTCTCTCTCTCTCTCTCTCTCTCTCTCTCTCTCTCTCTCTCTCTCTCTCTCTCTCTCTCTCTCTCCTTCCTAACATAAAACATCTACCCATAAACCACAACTCCTCCCACTATTATCCTTCTACAGTAGACAATTCAATGGGGAGGAGGAGGAGGAGGAGGAGGAGGAGGAGGAGGGCCTCAGCAACACCACAATGAAGTGTGAGATGCTCAACTTTGTCTCAGAGAGAGATAAGACCGATGAAGAAGGGGACTTCTCCAAGAACGACCTCCGTTTGAAACTCCCCTAAAATAACCTTTGCAATGCAAGGTCGTTTCAATTTCTGAAAATTCTAAGATACCACAAATTTATTTATTAAATATCTACAAAAATAAAACAAAGACTACCAAAGGTCAAATCTACAATAACCCTGTGTCGAGTCTGTCGACTCAGGAGATGTTGGACAAAATCTCCAATAGGTTGACTTGGATGAATGGAAATTCTCAGACATCGAATTCAGAATGTTGAAAACGTAGTTATATAATGTCGACAACGGTATGCTGAAAAAACTAATATACTGATTTTGAGTTGTTAAAAAAGTTACAACACATCAATTCCAAAATCCTGAAAACAATAAGACATCGATTGCGATATTGATAAAAAATAACATTTCAACTCCACGGTACTGAGGAAATACATATTACCGATATGTAACTCGAATTCAAGATGTTTAAAATAAAATTCCATTATAATGACCACGGTATGTTACCTATGAATTAATATATAAACTTTGGAATGTTTAAAAAAAATGTGTAATATAGGCATCCAATTCAAAAAGCCTTACAAAATTGTGTCCAACTACAATATCTGAAAAAAATCGTATCTCGATCTGAAATATCGAAAAAAAAATTTTTGGTTACCAGATGAATGAAAATTCTATTTCATCAACTCTGAAATTTTGTAAAATAAAAAAAAAATCATATCTCCACCGCATGAAAATCAAATATAGCTGCTATCAAGGCTATATTCCGCGGTCACGAAAGTAAAATTAATCTATGATTTAAAACATGTCAAATACATTTTCACACATTGAGTCTCGGGATACCTGAAAAAAAAACATAAAAATTTATGTATTACGAAATGATGAAAAATATTTAATATATCGTCCCAAAAATGTTGAAAATTATACCGCAAAGAGCTCACAGATCACAATTATAGCATGCTAAGATGAGTAGACCCTTGATGCAGTTTAAACCCCAGCCAAAAAGGGTATTAAAAAGGGAATAAGACTTGGTGCGCTAGGCTTAGGCTCCAGTTTTCATCCTCACACATACACACACACATATATACAAGTACACACACACACACACATACATATATATATATATATATATATATATACATATATATATATATATATATATATATATATATATATATATATATATATATATATATATATATATATATATATATATATATATATATATATATATATATATATATATATATATATATATATATATATATATATATGATTCAGATAAAACAAATTAACAACTGAAAAGGTTGCGTTTTCTTCCAGCCAACCAACCTCACCCCCTCTCATTTCCTCTCTCTATTGAAAAAATTAGAAAATTTATGCTCTCTCTCTCTCTCTCTCTCTCTCTCTCTCTCTCTCTCTCTCTCTCTCTCTCTCTCTCTCTCTCAAAGATGCAAGAAATATTTAAAGGCCTCTCTTCTTTCCCTCATACAAAATTCATCAAGGAAGTCTTCCTCTCTCTCTCTCTCTAAAAATCTCTCTCTCTCTCTCTCTCTCTCTCTCAAGATGTACATAAAACACCCACACACACATCTGAGGACACTCTCTATCTCTCAACCAAACTTTTATTTCCCTTATCTTTCAAATCAAGTCCTGATCTATCTGGGACTTCTCACTCTCTCTCTCTCTCTCTCTAAGAAACAAGCCACAATATTTACGAGGTCTCCAAAATATATAAAAAGAGGAGAGTTCTTGGTAGTTATCTTGAAGATACGAGGAGGTCTGTATTGATAAAAAGACACTGCGATATTCGGTTCAAATTGTGGGAGTTGTGGGAGATGGTCAGTGGGAGAATGTTCTTTGTGGGCGTCTTTTGTTGCTTAGCAAGAAAAAAATAGTTGTCTTTTGTTGCTTGGTGAGAAAAAGATAGTTGTCTTTTGTTGTTTAGTAAGAAAAAATTAGTTGTCTTTTGTTGTTTAAAATGAAAAAATTAGATTTATCTTTTTATCCTTATTAAGAAAAAAAATTGTTGTCTTTTTATTTGTAGTAAGTTAAAAAAACAATTAATCCACTGGACAACTCTCTGCTCATACCACTTCTGTTCATTTACCATATATACACATTCTACATATTCATACACATATATATATATAAATATAAATGTATGTGTAATAACATGTATATATATATATATATATATATATATTATATATATTATGGATATAATACATATATGTGTATATATATATATATATATATATATATATATATATATATATATACATAATGTACTAATCAACAAATGAGCACATGTTCCAAATAAATTTCTAACTCAAATCAGAGATCAGGCAGTCTCTCAAATGAAAAAATCCTAGGCGCTAGAACTGGTAGAGCCCTGTTCTTTCACTTGAGGGTTCGATCCCGATGTGATTCACAAATTTACACACACACACACACACACACACACACACACACACACACACAAACACATAGCCCATATATATACCCCTATCCCCAAACAGAAGCATTCTGATAAAAAGAGAAGCGTACAGCACCGGACTTCTCTCCCCATCCTCGCGAAAAGTTACAATAACACTTAAGAAATCCCATACACATAGATTGTATGGGAGTACTCCGGCAAGACACTTTAAACTGTCGGTGTAAAAAGGTTTGGATCGCCCCCTGGATGAAACATTCTCGTGTTATTTTGGTCCGGAGGAAAATCCTGACGTTTATATCCCTTGCTCTCTTCTTTGTTCTTGTTGTGAGTTTGTGCAGTAAACTGTAAATAAATAAAAACATATATACATATATATATATATATATATATATATATATATATATATATATAGAACTGGTTATATACATATATCCACATAAATAAATATCTGGCTCACATCAGGATATATAGGTCTCTCAAATGAAAGGCAAGGGCGAGTCAGATATATATATATATATATATATATATATATATATATATATATATCCACATAATATAAATATGGCTCATATATATATATATATATCAAATATATATATATATATATATATACTGTATATATGTATATATATGTGTGTATGTATTATACACATATGTATATATATACATATATACTGTATATATACATACATACATAAATACACACACACACATATATAGATATAACAATGTGTGATGGCATGCTCTTGCCATAATATATTATTTCTAAACATGCTTAGATCATTTCCACCGAAAAAGATTTTTTCTCTCTCTCTCTCTCTCTCTCTCTCTCCTCCCTTTCTCTCTCCCCTCTCTCTCTTTCTACGACAAACGACGAAGCAAGCCAGCTTTTCCTCATATAATAATAGTGCCCGAACCCAACCCCCGGACAGACCCAAAAGCAGGAAGGGGTGTCCCCGGGCGCTATGCAAACCTTGATCGACGGCACAATCGATTCTAAGTAATACTCCTGAAGCGTATCTGATAACGGTCGCGGGGAAGGTGTCTCGTTTTTGTCCTTCTGCGCTCCTGGATTTTGCAGGGTCCTTCGATTGCGTGTGAGTAATGAGAGCTTGCGCGCACTTAGGAAAGATGGGAATACAAGCATACGGGGATGTTCAAGACTGTGAACGCAAAACTTATGTACGCATACAATAGAATATAAGTGACGTGGTAATCTGTCCGCGATTGTATCAAAACCCTTTGGCAAAATTACACTTGCCTGCAAACACAAACTTGGCTTTAGACACATGATTCTAATATATCACACACCACAGGAAAATATATATCAATCTATTATATATATTAATATATTAACTTTATCACACACACAATTGTTCCTGTAGCATTAGGTAAATTGCTAAAAGGACTTATTTTAATTGGATGGTATCTAGCAGATTTTTATTCAGAAAAGTTGCAAGCTTTCTTGGATAAACAGTCCATTATCAAGTATCCGTACCCAACGATAGTAGGACTGTTTTAATCAACTGTAACTCTGAATAAACTCAAATTAAATCTATCCGAATTTAAATAGATCTTTAATAATATTAATATATATATATATATATATATATATATATATATATATATATATATACATAATATAAATATATATATATATATATATATATATATATATATTATATTGTGTGTAAATTTAATCTATGTGACACAAAGCAATACTGCATATTAATATTAACGAAGCTGTAAAAAATGAACATCAGGAAGAACGCTTCAAATCGAACGGCTACCTTCCCAGGAACGGGAAAGGAGACGCGCCAAGAACGTGCGAAATGACCCAAAGTATGCGCAAGAGATAAACCTGAAACACGTGAAATATTTTAAATATGGCAGAAGAATCTACAAACTCCTCCCCACCCCTTCCCACTCTCAATACGACCCCCCTACCTTCCTCTCCCCAAGCCTCAACGCTAAGAAACCCCCTCCCCTCCCCAATTCTTTCTCGGGACGCCGGTACCCCCTACTAAAAACAAAAGCTTGAGAGGGCGGTTGCCAGTTAGCCTAATAATGGCGAGGCAAGCTGCTAATCAACCGCGTAGATCACCTGGACGTCCGATAGCAACAATACACTCGCCCTGTCTTCCATTTTGACTCCTTCGACCCCTGCGAGGTCAAAGATGACCCCCAAGGTCCATATCTCAACCTTGGAATACCCAGGAAGTACCGTTCAGCGGTTATTCATCGCAATCCCGGACGTTGCCGTAAATAAGCCACTCGCAGCCTATCAAATCGTTCATTATGGCCGATAGCAAAACGGCGCGGTCCAAGAAGGTCGGGGAGAAGAGGTCAGGAGGACGAGGAGAGAGGAGGAGGAGGAGGAGGGAGGAGGGAGGAGGAGGAGGAGGAGGAGGAGGAGGTACGGGCGAGGAGGAGGAGGAGGGGAAGGAAAGCTGCTCTCTCATGAACGCATTCAGATCAGGAGTTCCAATTCCAATTACCCACTGACGCAATCGAGCTTTAAATACGAAGGCTAATTAAGCAATCGGGGCTAAAACAATAAACCAAAAGGGGCTAATAAAAATTTGCTCATAAAAAATACATCGGGAACCCACACCCCACCCCCCTAAACATGCCCAGACAATTCAATTAACGGCCGTAATTAACATAATAATCAGCAAGCTTCGAGCTCTCCTGGCTACCAGCCACTATCGCTCGAAATATGCAAACACTTAATTCATTTCGACAAGCTACAAGGTCTTTTGTTTTTAACATACCTGGGCAGGTGAGGTGCAGGGCTAACTGTTATTGAGAGAGAGAGAGAGAGAGAGAGAGAGAGGAGAGAGGAGAGAGAGAGAGAGAGAGAGAGAGAGAGAGAGAGAGCATTTCCAACCAGGACGTCAGTCCTGAACACAGGTGAATGTGGACAGCTGGTAAGTGACAGGAATAACTGTATGGAATATGCAGGTGTGGTGTATCGACGTTGATACGATTTGTAATATTGGTGGTCTTTCATCACAGGACCACCATCATTCACTAGTGATCAGGACTGAAATGTCAAGTGAATATATGTTCATGTTTAAGTTTTTAAATGGGACTTATAATTTTCTTATATATATATATATATATATATATATATATATATATATATATATAAATATATATATATATATATATATATATATATATATATATACTGCAGTATCTATATATATAAAACGTCCCTTTAATATCCAATTCCACTCTACTCAGAAATAATATATTTTTCATATGTTACTGAAGGGGAATTTTTTAGCTGATAATAAGTCCACTGTCCACTGCATGACATTAAATTCAGCAAAGGCCACAGGAAAATAAAAGAAGTACCAAGGTCTTAGGTGTTATTTCAACATATCTGCAAGGCAAAACTGTGACATTAGTGAATTTATACAGTAAGTATATATATATATATATATATATATATATATATATATATATATATATATATATATATATATATATCTATATATATATATATATATATATATATATATATATATATATATATATATATATATATATATATATATATATATACTGGACAATGTCCCAGCTTGCCCCAACTGTCCTAGGACACCAGAGAAACCTCATCTGGAAGCTTATCCAAAAGGCAAAAATAAAATAGCTGAGGGCACTGCTGTTCGGCTCTCGACATAGTTTCCACGGGTGAAAAAAAGGGCGAGAGGGGAAAAAAAGGAAGAAAGAAAGAAAAGGATAAAAATAGAAAAAAAATGGGCGAGAACACAATGGGAAATTTAAAAGAGCGTTATGGAATTTATAAAGGCCAGGGATTTAGATTACTGTATATATATATATATATATATATATATATATATATATATATATATATATATATATATATATATATATATATATATATATATATATATACACGGTGTATATATATATATATGGGTATATATATATACATATATATATAACATATATATATATACATATATATATATATACAGTATATATATATATATATATATATATATATATATATATATATATATATATATATATATATATATGTTATCTATACATATATATTTATATATATCTACTTATATATGTATAATTATTTATATATATGTGTATATATATATACAAAATATATATATATATATATTTTATTTTTTATTTATTTATAATCTTTCATTGATTACAGAATAAACTGGTGGTGTATATATATATATATGTATATATATATATATATATATATATATATATATATATATATATATATATATATATATATATATTATATAAAAATATATGTATATACACAGTATATACACACAGACACACATCTCTAAATAAAAATGCATATCCATACGTATACGTATATATACATATATACACACACACACACATACAACCCGCCCACAAAGTCAAACACAGGAGGACATCAGAGAAATAGAAATTGATGGCTTCAAACATCACGTTGGCGCAAGGGCTGCTACTGGTACGACATGGCCCGGGAAAGCTTGCAAACAAAACACGGCAAAAGACAGAGCTATAACGACAAGCAAACACACTCCTCGCGCAGCAAGCAAATAAACCCAAGCAGACAGTGAGAGAAAGGTCACCATATAACTTTCCAAGCAACGACAGAGACATTTTCTCTCTCTCTCTCTCTCTCTCTCTCTCTCTCTCTCTCTCTCTCTCTCTCTCTCTCTCTCTCTCATATAACTTTCGAAACAAGGACAGCGACTTTTCATATCTCTCTCTCCCTCTCTCTCTCATATAACTTTCCAAACAAAGAGCGATGTTCTCTCTCTCTCTCTCTCTCTCTCTCTCTCTCTCTCTCTCTCTCTCTCTCTCTCTCTCTCTCTCTCTGCGGTTATTTCGCTCCCGTGTTGTGCAAAATAAAAATGACGCCCCCGAAAGGCCGGCGAATGAAGACTTGTAGGGGGCGAGGGGTAGGAATGGAATGGAATACGAATGGGAATAGAAGGGTAGTGGGAGGGAAACGGAAGGGGGAGAAGGGTTAAGGGGAAGGGACCAAAATGCAACAGAATACACAGAAAATAAGAGAGATGGAGCCATTCCATATTCTCTCCGTCGGGTGTAACCCAATCAACATCAACAAATGCGTTGGAAACTACAAAGTAAGGGAAGTGCGCGCACGTGGGCACACGGAGGGAGATAAAACGACAGTCACTCAGACAGAACACGGACAGAAAATATAAAACGAGGTGGATACGTAAAAGTGATGTGGAGAGAGAGAGAGAGAGAGAGAGAGAGAGAGAGAGAGAGAGAGAGAGAGAGAGAGAATACGTGGACAGACTGGTCTATATTTTAACTCAATTTGCTATACAATGGAAACAGGAAAATTTCCACTATTATATAATTATATATATATATATATATATATATATATACATATATATATATATATATATACATATATACATACCATATATTGTTAATTACCTTATATATATATATATATAAACTATATATATATATATATATATATATATATATATATATATATATATAGAGAGAGAGAGAGAGAGAGAGAGAGAGAGAGGAGAGAGAGAGAGTAAGAGAGTGACCTAATCTACTTCAGAACAAACAAATCACAATTTATAATATTACAAAAAAAAAATCGCAATTTACAACATTACAAAAAGCTCCCCTTAAAAACAAATAAATATCTCTTATAACCACAAACCCAATTCCTAATAATTTCTGCAGCTTTATCAGCCATGGCCTCATCTCCCCCTCACAGGAGAAGACTTTGAAACAAACCAACAAACGCTCACAAACAATGAAGTCCATCATGTTGTGGGTAAGAAAAACAAGACCTCCCTAAGAGACACTCTCGACCACTGAAATAACCGCGACTGGGAGAGAGAGAGAGAGAGAGAGAGAGAGAGAGAGAGAGAGAGAGAGAGAGAGAGAGAGAGAGAGAGAGAGAGAGAGAAAGGAGGCTCTACGAATCCCTCACCATTAAAACAACTAAGATAACTTATAGATTTTATCTACCTGGCGTTATAATATTACAGGTCTCAGTTGTAATAGATGAGAGGCCTCCATGAAGAGTCCTCAAACATTGAGAGAGAGAGAGAGGAGAGAGAGAGAGAGGAGAGAGAGAGAAAGAGAGAGAG
>NC_089745.1:8623417-8693417 GCF_040412425.1 Macrobrachium rosenbergii | reverse complement strand
GAGGAAGAGGAGAAGGTGGAAGAAGAAAAGGAAGAGGAGGAGGAGGAGGAGGAGGAGGAGGAGGAGGAGGAGGAGGAGGAGGAGGAGGACAGCCAAGATAGGAAAGGGAGTAGTGAAAAACAGTCAAGTTAGCAGATAAGGATTGCTAAACATACTCAAGTTAAAATATTGAGGAAAAGGAATTAAGGAAGATGAGGAGGACTGACAAGGTAGAAAAAGGAAGACAGAGGAAGAGCTTTGCCATGGGAAGTTGAACAAGGAGGAGGAGGAGGAGGAGGAGGAGGAGGAGGAGGAGGAGGAGGAGGTGGCAAGACGAGTCGGCAGAGTAGTTAATGACATCCTTAGGGAGCGCAGGCCCCTCTTTCATATCTACTCCTCCCTTCCCCACCACCCCCCTAACCTCCATCCAACAATCCCTTCCCAAAAATCCTCGTTCTTGGTGCACCTCCCCCCATACCCTCCCCACCCCACCCCCACCTAACTTCCAGTACTACCTGTGAGGCGATGCAATTCTTTCCTCCTAATGACCATCTTCTTCCATCTCTCCACCTGCTCCCTCTTCCCCTCCTCTCCCTCCCCCATCTGTCTACTTCTCAAACTGGTGTGTTTTTTTTCTCTTTTCTTTCGCTGTCTTCTCTCCAGACTCTTTTGTCTTTCTCGACTAGACTAAGAGTTCAGCTTTAGGGCCACATTTTCAGTTTGGAGTTCATTTTCAACTTTTGTTTTTTTTTTTATAATCCTTTATCCATGATCTCTCTCTCTCTCTCTCTCTCTCTCTCTCTCTCTCTCTCTCTCTCTCTCTAACCTTCATAACATTTTTACCTTCTACCTTCTATGGAGCAGGCCATTCTATTATGACTCTCTCTCTTTCTCTTACCTTTGTAACATTTTTACCTTCCTATGGTGCAGGGCATTCTATTATGATTCACTCTCTCTCTCTCTCTCTCTCTCTCTATACCCTTCTGTATTTTTGCAGCTCTGGCAGAAGTGCCAGCATACTACTGTGACTCTCCCTCTCTCTCTCTCTCTCTCTCTCTCTCTCTTTCTGTATATATATATATACATATATATATATATATATATATATATATATATATATATATATATATATATATATATATATATATATAGATCTACCTTCATCCATTTACACTATGAGGCCATTCTCTTATGATTCTCTCTCTCTCTCTCTCTCTCTCTCTCTCTCTCTCTCTCTCTCTCTCTACTCTCTCTCCTCTTCTCCCTTCCTAAATGTCTCATCTATAAAACAGTTGAAACGAGCCATTAAGAGCAAAAACATGAATGTGTGTAGACACAATAACATAAAAGGGGTTTGCAAACATCAATTCCGGGAAAGTCATGCATTCAGAACGGAGCGTGCAACTCATCTCGCAGGAAAATGGCTGAAGTGAAGACTCCTACAGCTATGATATTCAGAATTTGACGAATGGGGATTAAAGGTAAAAAAAAAAAAAGGAAACAATAAATGGATAATGTAGGGAGAACTCCAGAGCTCAGAACTTGACGAATGCGGATTTTAAAAGAATAAAAAAAAATCAAGGAAACAAAAAGTGGATAGTGTAGACAAACCCCTGGCTGTGACAGTCAGAAACTGATGGACGTGGATTAAAAAAAAAGAAAAGAAACACAAAATGGACAATGCTGGGAGACCTTTGCTGTCTCTGCTATGACATTCAGAAGTTGAAAAAGTATATCTTAGTTTAACTAGACCACACTGAGCTTTGGATTAACAGCTCTCCTAGGCTATTTGAAGGATTAGATTTATTTTTACACAGCTAAGAAACCAATTGGTTACCTAGCAACAGGACCTACAGTTTATTGTGGAATCCGAACCAAGAATGCAGATAAAAAAAAAGAAGTGAAAAAAAATGGAAAATGTTGGGAGACCTCTGCTATGACATTCAGAAGTTGAAGAATGCAGATAAAAAAAAAAAGAAGTGAAAAAAATGGAAAATGTTGGGAGACCTCTGCTATTGCTATGACATTCAGAAGTTGAAGAATGCAGATAAAAAAAAGAAGTGAAATAAAAAAAGGATAGTGTTGGGAGACCTCTGCTATGACATTCAAGCTGAAGAATGAGATAAATAAAAAGCAAAAATTGAATGCAGATATGACATTCAAGTTGAAGAATGCAGATAAAAAAAAGAAGTGATAAAATGTTAAGAGACCCTCTACTGTACTGACATTCAGAAGTTGAAGAATGCAGATAAAAAAAAGAAGTGAAATAAAAAAAGGATAGTGTTGGGAGACCTCTGCTATGACATTCAGAAGTTGAAGAATGCAGATAAAATAAGAAGCAAAAAAATTCATAATGTTAGGAAACCTCTGCTATGACATTCAGAAGTTGAAGAATGCAGATAAAAAAAGAAGTGAAACAAAAAATGGATAATGTTGGGAGACCTCTGCTATGACATTCAGAAGTTGAAGAATGCAGATAAAAAAAAAGAAGTGAAACAAAAAATGGATAAAGTTGGGAGACCTATGCTATGACATTCAGAAGTTGGAGAATGCAGATAAAAAAAAAGAAGCGAAAAAAAATTGATAATGTTGGGAAACCTCTGCTATCTCTGCTATGACATTCAGAAGTTGACGAATGCAGATACAAAAAAAAGAAATGAAACAAAAAATGGATAAATTTGGGAGACCTCTGCTATGACATTCAGAAGTTGACGAATGAGGAATAGAAAAAAAAAATTAAAAATTGGATAATATAGGGAGACCTCTGCTATAACACTGAGTACTTGGCGAATGCGAATTAAAAAATTATAAAAAAGGTAAAAAAAAAAAAAAAAATGGATAATAGCAGGAGACATACACGTTGATACTGCAGTCTCAGAGGTCTTAGAGGGATTAAAAAAAGATTAGGTAGGAGGTCTAACTTTTGAAGTCTATTTACATAAATAAAAAACATATTAAAACAGAGATATGGCGGGACAGGCTACCTGGCATTAATATGGAATCGCTGATGTTTCTGAATTAATAAAAAGAAAAATGTCAGAAATCAAAGCGAGCATTTATGGAGTTTAATTTTCGAAACCTGGATTCCTAGAATGGAAAAGACTTCGCAAAGGAAATGAAAAAGCAATTCGATGGAAAAAGCGAACGGCAAAAAGTGATACGGTATAAATAAAAGAAAAAGTCTGAATCATTTACAATTGTAATTACGATTCGCCACAGCAGTCGTGACAAAAACTACAGTATAGATGAATGCAATTTTCAGAAAGTTGTTCAATAAAATTTACCAAATTTTCAGAGTTTTTCAATAAAACATACCAAAGTTTTGACATTTGAATCTACCTGATAAAATATTCGTAGCTAAACTCCGACTCAATACTTTAGAATTCTTTTAAGACATAAAGAATCTAAAAATAAAAACCTTACCATCATTATCGAATATTCTTCAGAATCAAAAGAAAAGGTCTTTCAACCCAAAAATATCCTCTCTCTCTCTCTCTCTCTCTCTCTCTCTCTCTCTCTCTCTCTCTCTCTCTCTCTCTCTCTCTCTCTCTACAGCTAACAGAACTGCATAACCCATTACGACTGTAGGTAAGAGCAATGTTTGATTTTGTTTGCAGTCCTCTACAAAGCTCTTTTATGGGGGGAGTGGGAGAGACAGGAGGAGGAGAGGTGGAGGAGAAGGAGAGGGAGATGAGGGAGAGGAAGGGAGCATGGTCTAGGTGTTATTCAGATGGGTCCCCCAGTTTTTGTTTTGGGAGTTCTCAAAGTTGCTCCAAGTTGTTTAAGTTTTAAAATGTTATGCAGAAACGAGATTCGTCCCCTATCAGAGAGAGAGAGAGAGAGAGAGAGAAAGAGAGAGAGAGAGAAGGCGGAAGCAACTGGCCAGCGCGAAAGCAATACACACACACACACACGCACAACAAAAGCAATGTCATTTAAATGCTAACACAGTCACCTTTAAGCAAGCGTCGACAACGCAAGAACACTGATAAATAAATAATAGGATATCTGGGACGCACGATGGATCAATATGAAGACTTTCAGCTACGAAAAATACGAAAAGACAGCGAGTTACTCTAATAATAAAAGATTAGGCGAGTTTTTAATAATATAGTGGCTTCATAATTACGGAATGAAAACACCAATAATAATAATAATAATAATAATAATAATAATAATAATAATAATAATAATAATAATAATAACAGCTGTCCCCCACAATCCTATTCGCACAAAAACCAAGCAGTAATAATAATAATAATAATAATAATAATAATAATAATAATAATAATAATAATAATAATAATAATAATACTAATAATAATAATAATAACAGCTTCCCCCATAACCCTACCAGCACAAAAAACAAACCAATAATAATAATAATAATAATAATAATAATAATAATAATAATAATAATAATAATAATAATAGCTGTCCACCACAATCCTAATCGCACAAAAACCAAACTATAATAATAATAATAATAATAATAATAATATAATAATAATAATAACAGCTTCCCCAATATAATAATAATAATAATAATAATAATAATAATAATAATAATAATAATAATAATAATAATAACAATATCTACTGTGCTTCCCAGACTTCAATCTGCAGAAGGAACAAAAAGCTGTCACAATATAAAACACATACATTTACTCACTTGCGTGTCAGTGGGTCATAAGGTTACCACTCCCAAAATGCGCTGTGTTATGCAGTCAAGACCTCGCGAGATGGTTTAGAGAATGGCATATGAGAGAGAGAGAGAGAGAGAGAGAGAGAGAGAGAGAGAGAGAGAGAGAGAGAGAGAGAGAGAGAGAGAGAGAGAGAGTCTAGGCAACAATTAATCCAAATAGATTGGCATATATATATATAAATATATATATATATATATATATATATATATAGATAGAGAGGAAGATTTATATATATATATATAGATAGAGAGATAGAGGAGAGAGAGAAGAGGCACAGTATATGTAGACAACAATTAAATATATATCTTACAGTTGCTTGCAGGAGAGAGAGGAGAGAGAGAGAGGAGGAGAGAGAGAGAGAGAGAGAGAAATGGTACCTGTAGACCAAAAAATTAAATTATTTATTGAGATTTGGAATTTGAAGAGAGAGAGAGAGAGAGAGAGAGAGAGAGAGAGAGAGAGAGAGAGAGAGAGACAACAATTAAAGAGAGAATGGAGAGAGAGAGAGAGAGAGAGAGAGAGAGAGAGAGAGAAACAGTGCCTATAGACAACAATGTACTCATATCTTAATCCAATTGCTTGCCATCCAAAGTTAAATATGTTAAACTTCATGCGCAAGATAAAAATGATCTAACCTAATAGATAACACCTATTAATAATAACACATTCAAAGGCTAATATTAAAACATACCAAATTACAATGATCTTAAAAACTCTAATTAACACACGTAAACGCTAAAATAAATAAATTAAGTCCTAATACAAATCCTCACACAGCCGTGCAATGCAACCCATTAAAAATGTATCAAAAATAATGAAAAACAAAGCATGAAACATTAAAAAAGAAGCTTTCGAAATAAAAATAAAAAGTGTATCAAAAATAATAAAAATAAACAATAAAAATAAAAAACAAAGCCTTCAAAATAAAAGTAAAAAGGGCTCAAATAAATGCATTAAGCCGTATTACAATCTCTAACAAACATACAAAGGCAACTCATTAAAATGTATAAAAAAAATAAATTAATGAAAACAAACATAAAAATAAAAAAGTTTTAAAATAATTTTTAAAGAACCTTGAAAATCCAAAGGCCGTTTATCATCATCACCACAACACACACCACTCGCTTTATCAACCCTCCCTCCCTCCCTCCCCCTTCCTCTCCCCTCCTCCTCCTCCTTCCTCCCTCCCTCCCACCCCACCTCCCAAATTACCATAAGGGTCATTCTCTCCTATAACGATAAGGGGCACTCTGCCTAAAGTCTCTCAAATGCATTACTCTTAAAACGTTGGTGGCCTCCTCACTCAACCATTGCATGCTGTACAATTTCGAGAGCTCAGACTGATCACGCTAAGTAACTGGGCCGGAGATCGGAAATCGGGGGAAAGGAAGACTGAAGGGAACAGGGGAAGGGGGTGAGAAGGGGAGGAAGAGAGGAAAGAGAGAAGAGGAAAGAAAGGAGAAGGGAACGGAATATTGAAATGTACCATAGATAAGCAGCGAGAGTTAGTCAAATAAATAATATTTGTCGAAATAGTTAATATATGCTAAAGATAACATATATACACACATACACACATATATGTATACTATATATATATATATATACTGTATATATATATATATATATATATATATATATATATATATATATATATATATATATATATATATATAGTTTAATATCAATTCACTGTACCTTGGGAATAACTTCCACCCAAGGGAATTATAATTAATAAATTTCATCAATTATAACTCCCCAAGGATGTAAGCTATTCTGATCAGTGAATTCGATAATAAACGATATTTGTGTATTAATATATATGTATGTACATATTTATATTATACATGTATATATACGTAACTGTAATAGCCACAATACCCTCTCAACTTCCTCGAATTCTTCGAAGAAATTCTTGCACTTGGGTCTTCAGGCTTTGTAGTGACAAGCGTATTCTTTTCTACAAAAGTGCAGGGCTGAGGATAGTTGAGAGGGCATTGTATAATATAATTACAGTCCATATGTATCTGGGTAAAAGTGACCAGTAGATCTACATATATGTGTATATATATATGTGTATATAGATATATATATATATATATATATATATATATATAAAATATATATATATATATATATATATATATATATATATAGAGAGAGAGAGAGAGAGAGAGAGAGAGAGAGAGAGAGAGAATAAAGAGAGGAATCAAGAGAGCAAACAAAGCCTCAAAGTCAATGTAAGCAATTGAAAAAGAAATAAAAATAAGACGTAAACCCGCCAACCTAACATCTCGATAATAACAGCCATTAAGGCTATTGCAAATAACTGAAGAAAAGGGATTACAAATAACCTGGCCCAGTTTATAAACACAAATATACCAGAATTTAGGTCTGTGGGAAATCCAGATCAGCCCATGATCGAGGCAAGATGATGGACTAAAAGATGGTCCTGATAATTCAAGCAGCACTGACGCTGATGGAATAGAATAAAATAGAATAGAATACAGAATTTAGGTCAAAGGCCATCCGCTGGGACATGTAAGGTCATTCAGCACTAGAAACGGGAATTGACAAAAAAGGTTTGGAAGGTGTAAATAGTGACCAGATATATATATATATATATATATATATATATATATATATATATATATATATATATATATATATCGCCATATCAGGGAGCCCATAGAAATGCCTAAATATGGAAAAAATAAAGGCTATATTTCAGAGACCAAACTGTCTCTCTCCTCAGGCAACCAGTGATGGGTCTGTTTTAACAAAAAATATTTCACAGTCATATACACTTGCCTATATATATACATATATATATATATATATATATATATATATATATATACTATATATATATATATGTGTGTGTGTGTGTGTGTGTGTCTGTGTCTGTGTGTGCATATGTATGCGTGTGCATCATTATACAACACAGCCACAGCATGCGAGACACTGGACACAGAATCCCCACCCTTAATTACAAAACCGGTATATCAAAACTTCTTAAGCCAGTAGTCCTTTTACCGTGGCATTAGGCCTACGGGCGTTTATGATTTGATGGCAAGTTCAGAATCGACACCGTGTATCACTGGGCCTATCCAATTTCAACCCGCTCTCCCCCAGGATCGCATTCGAGACCGCAAGTAGAAGGTAATCCTCAAAAGTCTTCAAAAGGCAGCAGTTTTTGGTGGTATCTTTTGAGTGTGTAATCTCTAACCATCCTTTACCTTTTTTGTGCTTCTACGGAACCTTTGCATCGAACAAATAACCAAGTAGAACTTTCCTACCTTTCTTTCACTAATCCTGTCCTTATTAGCATCTGGTACGCCTGGGATTAAAATAAACCAAGTAAAATGCGCCAAGTTTCTCGGCGCAATCCGAGCTTCTCATACAGTCGCTACATGTATAATCAAGGTCACCGAAAACAGACCCATCTTTCTTGTGGTCTCAGTATAATGCTGTATGAGCCGCAGCCATTAAATTTAACCACGGGCCGTTGGTGGCCTATCATATCGTTGAAAGGAGCACGACTATGACTAACTTATCCTTAAATAAATAAAACTACTGAGGCCAGAGGGCTGCACTTTGAGTATGTTTGATGATTGGAGGCGGATTATCTACTTGCAGTTTTCAGCCTCTTGCCTCAGTAGTTTTAAGATCTGGAGGACAGAAAAGTGCGGACGGACAGACAAAGCCATCTCAATAGTTTTCTTTACGGAAAACTAAAATGATTCAGCACTTAAAAAAAATAAAAAGCTTATTTTTTAATTATCAGGCTTGAGCTCTGTCTGGTTTAAAAAAAAAAACTTTCCCACCAGCCACTGAATTTCAAAAAACAATATCTGAAACACATAATGCTTTACTCATTAGCTTCTGAGTTCCCCACCGGCTTCCGTTTTCCCTAAAGACACCATAACCGTCCTTGTTTTACAAACATAGCCATAGCATCCTTTGACATTATAAATCGCCTTCCTTTTTCTTGTATACCTTTCTCTCATTTTTTTTTTATTTTCCCAGTAGGCCTACGATACACAGCCTATGAGCATAATGCTCCCACAGCTTAAGGACATGATTGCCATGGGGCAATAACAATTTCACAGCCTAAGGACATTGAGGCCTACTTAAGTTTAAGAACAACGGCTAGCCATATCGTCAGCTTTCATTCTGAAGTTGCCTCATAAGCCTATGCACCGATTAGCACATTCTCGATGGAAAGAATAGCTATTTATATATCCCTGACCTTTGCTAAGCCATCGTAATCTCGTCTACAGCATTAAAAAGAATCAATAATGTATTCAGTAAACTCCCTTCCCCTCCCCACCCCCCAAAGGAAAAGGAGAAAAATTACCGAAACATCGATAAACTTAATATAGCTTCTTGTCCGCACCCGTACAGACAATATAGCACAAATTGTTTCCCGAATTAAGCTAATAGCCGGCTGAAGGAAGGGAGAAGGGTGGTGGGGAAGGTAGGTTAGTGGAGGAGAGGGGTGGGAAGGGAGGGAAGGGGAGGGAGAGGGTTAATCACCACAATCATCATTATGTGAGCAATCTCCTCTCTGCTATAAACGGAATCAACACTGCATTAATTAATTGAACCCTGGCTGGAATTGAGTGTCACCAGACAAGGAAAGGAAGGAAGCCTCTGGCAATGATGGTCTCTCCGGATCCATGTCTATAATAGATGATGATGATGATGATGATGATCATACGGGTTATATACACGTTCAGATATACAGCCTCAAACGACCTTTAATAACAGGTGCATGTTGCTCCATTTACGAGTCAAATTAAACTGAAATAACTCATTAAAAAAACAAATGGTTTAAAAAGGAAATGAATGAATTCTATGAGAATTAAAATATTCCAAGTTACTTTTAGTTTCCAAGCCAAATGCGACTGAAATAAATACGGAAAAATACAGTTTAAAAAGAAAATAAATGAACATGCCATGAGAATTCAAATATAACCACAAATTACTTTCAATGATAAATGTATTTTACTCAGCTTTGAAGTCAAAATGAAACACAAGCAAGTCCGAAAAATGGTTGAAATGAGAAAAAAATAGAATGAATTTTACGAAATTTAAAACGCAAGCTAAAATTACCAAGCCCTTAGTAAACACTGCTTGTTAGCATTTTGGAATTAAATAACGCAAAAACGACTCCGGAAAAACGACTGGAATTGAAATACAAATAGCATACATGCAAGTATGAGGTTTGTACTATTATAAAATGTTAAAAATTAAAGTGGATATTATTGCAGATATTTTGCTTTTATAATGAATAAAAAAAATTGATGACTAAACTGGTTAATGGTCCGACGCGAATATCGTCAAAATTTCTGAGTACAATTATTAAGTTTATTTTAGAAATCTAACACAGTAATCAATATGAAATCTTTATTTAAACAAGCGGGGAACCCCAGTGAGTTTTCATTGCAAGGGCAGAATATACAAATAAATATACCAATAAGTAGATAAAAATAAATAAATCAATGTATCATTAATTCCTTCTCATTACATACGAGTACATTAAACTAAAATTAATCTCCGGAAATCTCTGGCACTTAAGAAATAACAAGTAAATTAATGTTTTGTCTAACAAGAAATTATATATATAAATAATATATATAGGCTATACATATATATATATATGTATGTACGTGTATATGTATATATACATTATATGTAAATAGTGTGTGCATACATACATACATACAGAGACAAACTAACCTATCAATCACCGGTACAACGGGAAACCCTTTTACGTAAGACACCTAAAGGTAAAATCATCAATTCTTGGCACACCAGCGTAAAGGCGGCCTGTGTTCATAATCATCAAAAAACGACAGGACTTCGATGAGGTAATCCCAACGAGGTAGAGACCTATACTTCTCTCTCTCTCTCTCTCTCTCTCTCATTCGGCCCTTACGAAGCTGAATTTTAATAAAACTTCAGCGCAAAGAGCGAGAGAGGAAGCCGATTCAAATAAGCTACACGAACCTCGCCATTAGTATGCTCGACGCACCGCGAGGGAGATTTACCGAAAGAATAAATGTAAACGAACGCAAACAAACAAGGAGAGAGAGAGAGAGAGAGAGAGAGAGAGAGAGAGAGAGAGAGGAGAGAGAGAGAGAGAGAGTGCAGGCAGGCAGCCCAAGTGCATTCTGATGGATAAGGGCAGCTGAGCATGACACTAATCTTTTACCAAAACAACCCAGCGTCCTCTGACGGCCTCAGGACGATAACGTATCTTAAAGAGAGAGAGAGAGAGAGAGAGAGAGGAGAGAGAGAGAGAGAGAGAGAGAGAGAGAGAGAGAGCCTCACTCACCTCGGCCGAGCATCGTCATCTTTATCTTTCTCTCTCTCTTCTTCTCTCTCAGGCTACTGGCAACAACAGTACTAAATGTCTATATAATCTTTTTTTTTCCTTCCTTCCTTTCACTGTTGAAGCTGGGATGACACAATGGAACTGAATATGGTTTTGTGAGGATGTACCTAAACGGTATTATTTTCTATAACGAGAAACTAATAATATTTTTTGTTTTACAAAATGCATGCCCATATTATTATTATTATTGTATTATTATTATTAATATTATTACATATTATTATTATTATTGTCTTTAATGTGAAATTCCTTTCAAGATTTCAAATTATTATTATTATTATTATTATTATTATTATTATTATTATTATTATTATTATTACGTGTGAGATTTTCAATCAAGATTTTTCTACATGAAATACACTGGCATGGAATATTATTATTATTATCATTTTAACTTTCTTTTTGGTGTTAGAATTTCAATAAAGATTAAACTGGCATATAATTTGTCCTTGGGATGACGACCAAGATAACTGTAACGTCATTTTGCAAAAAAAAAAAAAAAAAATCAATCAATTCAACATCTCACAACTAGCCTATATAACAAACCATAAAAAACAACTATTAGAACAAACATTCAGAAAATATATTTCCATTTAAGAAAAAAAAATTAAGTAAAAAATGCACCGAAGTTTCTTCGACGCAATCGAGTTTTCTGTAGAGCATATAATGCTGTATGAAACTTTCAGCCCCGGCCCATGAAACTCAACCACGGTCCGGTGGTGGCCTCAGCCACGGCCCATGAAACTCTTAGCTGCGGCCCATGAAACTCAGCTGCGGTCCGGTGGTGGCCTGTGTTGTTGGTACCTACAGCGATGCCAGAAGTACGATTATGGCTAACTAACCTTAAATGAAATAAAAACTACTGAGGATGAGGTAACGCAATTTGGCATGTCTGATGATTGATGGATGATCAACACACCACCTTGCAGTGAAAGCCCTCTAGCCTCATTGGACGTTTTTAAGATCTGAGACAAGACAGAAAAAGTGCGGAGAGACAGACAAAACTTTGCACAGTACTTTTCTTTGAGAAAACTAAATGGAAAAAAAATGAAAAAAAAAAAAATGCAAAGAATTTGACACAAAACTTTATTGGTTTGAGTTTATTGAAACGGTAAAAATCCTTCCCTCCTACAAAAGAAAAAGAAAAAAACAATGGTTTGTCGGTGGCAACATTGTACAGTACTTGAAATAATTCCCTCAAAACGAATTATGTCGACGTCCTGCTCACAGCTGAGACAAATTATTATTATTATTATTGAATATCTCGGAAGACCCTTTGTTTTGAGAGGTCTTCCCCGAATTTATTATTATTATTACTATATTATTATTATTCATAAAAATCTCATAATCCCAAGGGTCACTAAAATGGTGTACACATTTACAATGAAGTCAGCGTAAATATATATTAAAAATATATCGAGCAGTTCTCGAAAGCTCTCGTTATATATATATATATATATATATATATATATATATATATATATATATATATATATATATATATATATATATATATATATATATATGTATGTATATATATATATACTTACATCATTGTAAATTTCTTCACCATTATTATTATTATTATTATTATTATTATCATGGTTATTATTATTATCGTCATTTACGCATTCAAAATGGAAAGCTCTAACAATAACCGCTTATTCATTCACCCCGCTGACTTTACCGCCTCATTGTGACTCATGGCCATGACCACTCGATTACTTAAAACGTCGGCTTATCATAAATATTAATAAATGTAGAGAGACAGGAGACGAATTTTAAAAGTGACGAACTTGGTAGCTGAGGACATACTTTTAACACGACTGGACAGACAACTCCGCCAAAATTTTATATTAGACCACCCACGATGAAAGAGAGGGGGGAGGGGGGATGCGGAGGGATGGAGGGGGGAGGAGGAGGAGGAGGAGGAAGCGAGAACCATCCGCATACGAACGCACCAACAAGCGTGCGCGCGCACACACACACAAAACCGTGAAGAAACATGCAACAAAATCTCAATTTGCGAGTTCACATCTCCACGAATTTTTTTTAGTTATAACGAGAAAATGTAATAATACCAATAATAAAGATAATGACAAAAGACAAAAAATTTTAAAAAATAACAGTAAAAAACAAATGATGCAATCTAAGTCCCAGACTGAAAACAACAAGAATAATATAATAATTATAATAATAATAATAATAATAATAATAATAATAATAATAATAATGATAATCCATTCATTATCCAAATTATAGGCTCCTCAGGCTAATCATGCATCTACCGCAAATTCCCTAAGGATATTATTTACTCGACAAGAGTTTCGAAGCCTGAGATAGACTGAGCGGTGCGAGAGGAGATGAATAAGGTAGGGAGGGGGAAGGGAGAAGTGCAAGGAAGAGGGGGGAAGGGAGAAGGGGAATATTATGAATGAGAGAGAGAGAGAGAGAGAGAGAGAGAGAGAGAGAGAGAGAGAATGGGGAAGTGCATGGAAGAGGGGGGAGAGGAGGAGGAACACAACAAGAATGGGAGAGGGGAGAGAAGGAAGAAGCTCATGGAAGTGGGGGGGGAGAATGGAAGGGGAACACATAGCATGAATGGGCGCGAGACAGAAGGGGGAAAAGCGTGGGAGGAGGGGGAGAAGGAACAACATGAATGGGGGAGAGAGAGAGAAGGGAGAAGAGCATGGAAGAGGGGTAGGAAGGGAGGGAGGAGCAACATGAATGGGGGAGAGAAAGAAGGGAGAAGTGCATGGGAGGGGGAACAACATGAATGGGGGGAGGGGAGGGGGGAGAAGGGCATGGAAGGTGCCGGGAAGGAGATATGGTACCAAAGGCAATGGGTTATCGTCGAGGGGAGGAGGAGGAGGAGGAGGAGGAGGAGGAGGAGGAGGAGGAGGAGGAGGAGGAGGAGGAGGAGGAGGAGGAGGAGGTTAGGGTAAGCAGAGTAGGAGGTGAAGGATGCTCTCCGCCAGAGTTGGGAGAGAGAGAGAGAGAGAGAGAGAGAGAGAGAGAGAGAGAGAGAGGAGGGGGGGAAATGATAATGTAATCCATTAAGGCGATATCATCTAATCACGACTATAATGAGACACACCAAGCCCGAACCCGCCCAGGTGAGTCTCTCTCTCTCTCTCTCTCTCTCAGTGAGAGACCAACCTGCTCGGTAACCCAGATCGACCTCCTCTCCTTTTTTTTGGTTAAGCCCTACGTAGTGTAAACCAAGATATTACGTCGATGACGCGTCGATCGTGGGGACTCCCTTGTTTTACAGCCTATTTAATTTATCAAGACGTTGTTCCAGCCTCTCGAGGTTCCCTTTCATCTCGCCGCTCGACTCCGTCTTTAGAAATTCGACCGACTGGATTCTCTCTCTTTTCCTGAAGGCGGCGACAAGACCGCTATACTCTCCGCTGGTCTTCCAGTCCGCTACACGACGTTGGGTATTGTCAGTACCTGGATGGGTGACCTCTTTTCCAATAGGCCGCTATTCCGCTGGTCTTCCAGTCAGCTACATAACGTTGAGTATAGTCAATACTTGGATGGGTGACCTCTTTTCCAGTCAGTCGCTATTCCGCTGGTCTTCCAGTCTGCTACACAACGTTGTGTATTGTCAGTACCTGGATGGGTGACCTCTTTTCCAGTAGGCCGCTATTCCGCTGGTCTTCCAGTTAGCCACGCAACGTTGGGTTTGGTCAATACGTGAATGGGTGGCCGCCTGTTACATAACGCTTTCGCTAGTCTTCTAATCATTTTCGTTAGACATAGCTGTGATTGGTTGCTTAACTAGCCAGGTCAACACTGAACACCGCACTAAAATAGAGTCGCTACACCACTTACCTTAGCTCTGGTCAGTATTTGGATGGGTGACCCGCAATCAATGTCGAAAGCATAATAAGCTGTTGTGACCACCCGTGGTGATACGGTAGCACCAACGCTCTGCAGAAACTTGCAACAGACCTTAGTGGTATGAAGCGTGCAAGCAACCTATTATAATAGAGCATTTTCATGAATTGAACCACCGATGATAATGTTGCCGATTATTATCATCAGAGGTCCATATTAATAATATACTTGTATCATTCCATGTAATATGTATGATACTCGTATCATGCTATGAAATATGTATGCATGCCAGTGACTGCTATTGTCTACTCCCAAACACTATCCTGGTACTAGTGACAGCTGTTTCACTAAGTGCACTATTTAACTGCTAGTGACAGGTACACACAATATGAAATGATAAAATAATGTCCGTGTCTCCTATACTACATTTTAAAAAATTACAACAGCAAAACATTTAGCAAAATACTATACTAAGTCATTTTACTAAACAAAATGTCGTGTACAACCTCTGCTACACAAGATTTTGCAAAATTACATAACACGAAAGCATCGTGCAAAAAAAAAAAAAATTGAAATAAAAAAAAAAAAACGATTATCACTCGAGAATTCTCGATTACGCAAAGCGCGCCATGCATTTTTGCAGCAAAAATACTTCGCGAGATTCCATGATTAGACGGGGAGAGCATCGCGAAAATAAAACCCCGCGAGAGAAGCGAAAAATCTCATTTAAAACTATATGAGCATTTTCCCGGACGCCCTACAAAAACGCCACCACATTAAGCCAAGAGGGGAGACTGAAACAAAAGATATATCCTCGACACTTATAAACCATGGCGTTATTTCAGACTCGTTCTCGTGGATTTCATCAGTTTATATCTCGGGAAATAAATCTCCCTCACAGCGTGGAGTAGGTGGAACTATCCTTTTTGATTTTTTTAATTTTTTTTTTTTTTTTTTTTTGGTACAGTGGTGGTTATGCGTGCGAGATGTATACCTTATCTTTAAATTATAATAAAAAGACCGCAAAGGTTTTTACACTGACATAAAAGTTCAGAAAGGCAAAGAGCAAATCAATTTCTATGCCGAAGTAGAATGACAGCGATTCCTAAAAAAAAAAAAAAAAAAAAAAAAAAAAAAAAAAAAATTGGGAACCATTTTCAATTGAAAATGAAAAGCAACATTTAGACTTAACTGAGATGTAAAAGCTATTTCTCTATAAATAAGAACAGAATGTTTTCAAATAAAAATAAGTCGAGCAGTCACTTTTAAAACTGGAAAATAAAATGGAAGACGTTTTTAAAAACATAAAATATATAACAAACTATCTACAAAACAAAACTTGAATTTCATCTGTATAAGTATAGAACAATTAAAAAATTCATAAAAAATGCAAAAGTAATTTTGTCTACGGACCCAGAGCAAATGGAAATAAACTTAAAAGACTTACAGAATAAATATTTTTCAAAAATAGACAAAAAAGGACTGAAACGAATCAGTATAGATTATTCAACATAGCAAAACTAGGTTACATTCAATAATAACAGAGAGAGAGAGAGAGAGAGAGAGAGAGAGAGAGAGAGAGAGAGATGCATTTCATAACAGCCACTCATTAATCCAACATGCACAGTAAAACGAGGAAACACAACTCATCAATCTTGAGGTATCCCCCACCTCACCCTACCCCTACCCCCTGACCACCCAAACCACTGACGAGACACTACCAGAAGCGAAAACAACTGCCAAATTCGCATTTGTTTCCGTGCGGATTCCGGGAGACGGAGACAGATAAACATGCATGTGCGCATGCGCACACACACACACAAAACACACACATAATATATATATATATATATATATATATATATATATATATATATATATATATATATATATATATATATATATATATGTGTGTGTGTGTGTGTATGTATGTGTGTGTGTATGTATAATTGTAATAGCCACAATGCCCTCTTAACTTCTCGAATTCTTCGCGCTTTTTTGGGTACGTGAAGAATTCGAGAAGTTAAGAAGGAATTGTGGATAATTGTGGTAAAAAGTGACCACTAGATTCTACACACACACACACATATACATATAAATACATATATGTATATAACACTGACCAAATTCTCAACAGAAATCAATTCTTAATCCACCGAACATTTCTCAGCAAAATCATTTTTGTTATCCTTTTAATTAAAGCCCTTTTAGCCTGGTCCAGCAATTATTCTCTTTCCTGGCCATTTTGCATCCCGCTGAATTTGCATTCCTGCCAATCTGACGCTGCTCAACAGTTTGCCTCTCAGACAGGGCAATCTCATGGAAGGGTAACTGATGATACCCTTCATTAAAAGCCAATACAAACAAAATAATTTTTTTTAAATCATAAAAAAAACAGGCAATAAACAAGATATATTTTTTCAGAATCTAATTAATAAAGGAAATAAATAAAAGCTGAAACGCAAACAACCTTTTAAGTCGGATTTCAATCAAAATTCTCGAGTCCCTTTATCCCTTTATCAATCAACGTGGAATCCTTTAATATCGTCCCCCCCCCACCCCCTTATCTAATGGAAAAATAATATCTCGATTCCGATTATATCAATTATCAGAAACACTAACAAACTTTTCCCCCCCACCACTTTCCCTCACCCAACCCACCTCTGTCCTGGGGGTATTCAACCCCCCCACCGAAGGGTTAATTGGGAAGCGAGGCTTAGACTGTTGCAGCCAGAAGAAGAGAAGTCTATGGTTTGTGTGTGTGTGTGTGTGTGTGTGTGTGTGTGTGTGTGTGTGTGTGTGTGTGTGTGTGTGTGTGTGAGAGAGAGAGAGAGAGAGAGAGAGAGAGAGAGAGAGAGAGCTTCTACGACCTCCACACGATCACACTGCATCAGTTGCAACAGAATTTTCAATCAGACTCTCCGCCAACACTGCATAACCTTCGAGAACAACAGAAATTACAGACATTCTGTATCCCAGAGAGAGAGAGAGAGAGAGAGAGAGAGAGAGAGAGAGAGAAAAACAATTTGAAGCGCGCCGCCAAAGCCGATATGATCAATCTTGGGCACCTGGCAATCCGAGTGGCGGTAATCCCAGGTGTGCTGATGCTGCTGATGATGACCAGATCAGAAGCAGAGAGAGAGAGAGAGAGAGAGAGAGAGAGAGAGAGAGAGAGAGAGAGAGGACCCTCACACTCGATGACCCATACGACGTCATCAGTTTGGTTTCCATCTACAAATGATATTGGAAAAGATGCTGCAAATAGAAAAACTAAAATCATGTGCATTCATACATAGATACATAAAGCAATGTATGCAAGCATACATATTATACGTCTTAAAACACACACACATACGTACTATATACATTCTCAAGTATGTACTGTATACATATGCATACATACCTACATAATATATACATAATATTAAGCCACAAAAGTAACTTAGGCTAATACTTAATTCACTATACTTTGGGAATAACTTGCACCAATAGGGGAAATATAAATACGTGAATCTGCCCCGGTCAGGATTCGAACCAAAGCTCTTGGTTAAGTTATAGTGACGGGCGGTCGACATGACCATATAAAGGCACTGACACTGAAATACATAGCTCAGATGAATGCTACCAATCGATGCTATGTTAATAAGCAATGTACAAAGCCAATATAGTTATGTTAAAAAATACATTAAATACATTTTTAAGCCGGCATCTATATGAGGTACCAGTGTAGGCCTATTTGTGATACAAGGAAATTTGATAGGCCTATTTGTGATACTAGGAAAGTTGATGATGATGAAGAAGAAAGATCAATAAATAAATGTCCATATAGGCTATCTGACACGATATACTGGAATATAAAAAGGAGGAGGAGGAGGAGGAGGAGGAGGAGGAGGAGGAGGAGGAGGAGGAGGAGGAGGAGGAGGAGGAGGAGGAGGAGGAAACAGGTAGAAAACACGACAGAAGGCAACCGTGTTATCTGCTATCGGATATGGTCTTTGAACCCCCACCTCCCCTCCCCAGCCCCCACATCCCATCCCAGCCACCAACCAGGTATAAGACTATGAACGTCAATGCGACGTCGGTTAGCGATTGTAATCGGGTTGTAGATGGTCAATAGCACTGAGTTATAATAATACTACTACTACGGCCTCCCAACGCGAGGTCTTGTGTACACAACACGACCCTTGCACAATATGGAAGAGGACTTCAAACCGCCCACACCTGACACTACTTCGTACCCTCTTAAAATTTGGGTGTCAAGTACAGTACAGGCAAATGGCAACAGTTAATAATAATAATAATAATAATAATAATAATAATAATAATAATAATAATATGACACATTAGTACATCACCTTCATCGGGGAGCTGATCATTCAAGTATTACTGCTGTAATAATAATAATAATAATAATAATAATAATAATAATATCACCTTCACTGGGAAGGTGATAATTCAGGAACTACTACTACAACAACAACAACAAATAATAATAATAATAATAATAATAATAATAATAGTACAGCCCCTTCATCGGGATACTGATAATTCAACTACTACTACTACTACTACTACTACTACTACTACTACTACTACTACTACGACAATAATAATAATAATAATAATAATAATAATAATAATAACACACCACCTTCCTTGTAAAGCTGACAAATCAAGTACAACTACTACTAGTCCTATAATAATAATAATAATAACAATAATAATAATAATAATAATACTTATATATAATAATAATAATAATAATAATAACAAGAAAACTCCTTAGCAACCAAACAAAACCTTCCAAACGCAGCGCCCAAATAAAACACGAAAACATCTAGGCTATACGCATCACATAGCGTAGGCATCATCGGACTTTCATTTTTCTATAGACTGCAAGGAGAAGAAAAGAAAGGAGAGAGAAAAGAAAAAAAAGAAAGTAAAATATATAAAGAAAGCCCTGGAAATATGTGACCCGAGAAGTTCCCGTTAGGCTTAGGTAGGCTGCGTACTAAGTACTGCCGTCCACTTCATTCCCAAAGACCTGGTTGGGTTAGAGGGCCTTTAGGCCTACCCGCACGGGACGACCTGACTTTGGAAGGAAACGGGAGCTGCCGCCTGCCTTATGCTGCTTAAGGAATCTGTAAACACACGTTTGGTCTTCGGACGCCGGGGACGGGATGGACAAAATTTTATTCTTTTTGAGATTTATGTTGACATGCGTCGATTATACGCAGACAGAAAGACATAGTACAGTACGTACACACATACATACACACACACTATATATATATATATATATATATATATATATATATATATATATATATATATATATATATATATATATTATTTAATCTTATTCATTGATTTATATATCATCCTTTTTAGGAGAATTAATGGCCCTTTTCAATGCCACATTGTGTGTGCACAATAATAATAATAATAATAATAATAATAATAATAATAATAATAATAATAATAATAATAATAATAGCAGTCTTTATCTAGATTTCTTTAAAATCCACATAGCTCGCCGGAATGAAATGGGTTCAACGCTACCCACGGAAGCTACCTACATAGCGTCAAGCCTCGGGTGAAAACCAACAATCTGTTTAAAATACGAGTCAGCTAGGCTGATATTAGGCCGAGTTCCGTAGCCCACTTGTGAAGACGTTCCCACAAGTCACGACGGGGTGCGAGAAAGAAAGCTTGCCCGTAAACAACAACAATAACAACAACAACAAAAAAGGGGCTCTGATAATCCACCGAAATAAAATAAAACAGCGCGCAGAGACTCATAAATATCAAGATGATAACGAGAAAACACGAGTCCTCGTCAGCCACAACGGATGTATATAGGCCTACAAGAAAAATTGTGGATGGAAGATAACTGAAGTAAACTGGAATGTCAATTAACGACGTACCTTAACATACCGAATTAAAATACACGAGTCACGTGAAACAGTAAATAAAGGACCTTCGCTTTCTCTAATGAAGGAAAAACGAACTGGCGCCCAAAGAAAAAATTGGACAATTAAAAGTAATTTGAATCCCAACGCACTTGAAATAACACCGACCTAATGGAAATGAAAGCCACCAGGAAGTAAAACAGAACAATGAATTAATAAAATGAAATGAACATTAAATCGAAGCGCACTGCTGAACAATGAATTGTTAAATTGGGTCCCAGATTTACATATGATCAGCAATCTATAAGCTACAGAAATCGATGACGGCTAAACACACACACACACAGTTCACGGAAAAAAATTAAATTGATGGCCCTGTTGGAACTAATGGAAGGCACCCAGAGAGAGAGAGAGAGAGAGAGAGAGAGAGAGAGAGAGAGAGAGAGAGAGAGAGAGAGAGAGAGAGAGAGTGTTATAAAACCTTTTCACCTGTTGGGGTAAACAAATGGCCAAATATGCCTCGACTTCTTCCAGCTGGAATCCCAAACAAGAGTCTAAGAACCTCGGAAGGGGATTTGAAGAGGCGCCTTGCAAGGAGAATATTCAGTAATAAGTCGAAGGACTGACAGAGAGAGAGAGAGAGAGAGAGAGAGAGAGAGAGAGAGAGAGGATCTCCATAAGAATAAAGGAAAAGGACCTTGAAGCACTGTCTGTAGCCTATGTCTGGTAGCCTTTTTCTTTTTTATCAAAAGTAACAAAATCACAATAAGCGAGGCCCACGAAAAACTCTCTCTCTCTCTCTCTCTCTCTCTCTCTCTCTCTCTCTCTCTCTCTCTGTGTTTTATTCTTGTTCCTTTCTCATAAAATTATTCAATGTAACCTCAAGCGTACGAGAGCGCTGAAAGATAAAATATTAATTCATCGCTCCCTGTAGTGGGTTGGCCTACCTAAAACAAAATAAATCCATCTCTGCTTACCAAGTTATCTTCTTCCCCTTTCCCACCTTCCACCTCACATCCCCGTTTCTAAGACATGGCTTGCTCGCGCGATTTCTCTCCCTCTCTCTCTCTCTCTCTCTCTCTCTCTCTCTCTCTCTCTCTCTCTCTCTCTCACATATTGCTCCAAAGAGACCACTCCCCCCATTAGATCAATGAATACATTTCCGCCACGACAGAAAATCAATTGATTTGTTGCACCGGTCTCTACCATAATCCGCGACCTGCCCCGACCTCGATTGAAAATATTATGGATGAGTCACGCCACGTTTGAAAGGGGGGTGGGGGCAAGGGATAGGGGGGAGGGTGGGCAATGATGGAGTGGGAGTGGGAGGGGGAAAAGGTGAGTACAGGTGAAAATAAAGGGATGAGAAAGCATGGGGTCAGGTCCTTGTATGGGGGGAGCATGGGCGTCCACACTCGAATTTCAGCCCCCATTCGACCTGACTTAATGCCGCCATACCACACCACTAGAGAACAACTTTCCAAGCCTTCAGGCGGCTACAGCAACACTGCAATGAGATCCACAGTACGGTGGAACGTATACGGCCTCTCAGTGCCCTATCTACACAACCTCATCTCCTTCGGGAATATAAGAGAGGGTCGAAATAGCAAGTCGCGTCCTAAGGGACATTACTACATGCCGTCCCTGAATGTAGGACCGAAATACCTTCATTTTGCACAATTTGCCCCACTTATAAAAAATAGAAGTGGTGGGAAAGGCTGAGCCCGGATTGGACGACAGCAAGTCCAAACGTAAGGGTTTATTACCAGAAGAATATCGCTGTTACTCACAAATTGTAAATGGAACTTCTCTTTTATCATATGGATTATCATTATCACAACTATCGAGTCATCACGAATTTAATTATATGCGCGGTCGTTTACATAAGAAAAAAATTCCTACGGGAAACTATACTGAAAAGCAAGATTATGCAAATGTACCTACCGTTCAGTGTGGAATCTGAAATAAGGTTACTTTAGCTCAGTGATCCTTAACCAGGGGTGATCGCAGGTTCCTAAGGGGTGCTAGGATGCCTATGACTAATTAGAGCAAAACATATTTTTATATAAGCATGTTGGATTTTTCTGCAAAAAATAAAAATAAAACAAAAAATAAAATAAATACTACTACTACTACTACTACTACTACTAATAATAATAATAATAATAATAATAATAATAATAATTATTATTATTATTATTATTATTTCACCAATTGGGGGGGTGGGGGTGCGAGAACTGACTGCTAATTTGAAAGGGGTGAATACATTGAAAAAGGTTAAGAACCACTGCTTTAGCTGAATGACTGGTCAAGAAATTTAGTAACCTCGGCCACTGGCCTGGCAAAACGAAGCCTGTGACCGACACAGGCTAGTTAAAAAATACGTTAAGAAACTAACACGTTCGTTAAACATTACATGAGGTAGGCTATGCTAACAAGACAAAAAATGAGATTAACAGCGTAGCAACACATGTTAAAAGTAAGGAAAGTGACCAGGCAGCCTAGATGTTGAAAATCAAAATAACTTAGTTCATCTAACAAAAGTTTTAAAAATATATAAACTGATAAGTTTAGTGAATGTAAGAAATATATATACTACACATTCGACGGCCCACATTCCCCCTCCATGAAGACAAAAAGAGACATAATCAAACTTGAAAAAAAAAAACATTCGACAGCAATTAATATACTACTTGCAAATTCACACACGCACACACACAAAAACTTGTTCAGGGGCTCAAAATAGGTAGCGAGGAACAAAAAAGAGTCAGTCAAGAGACGTCTGGAAAAGCCAAGTATTAATCCATGTCAGCAAAAAAAAAAAAAAAAAAAATCGACCCCCCCAAAAAAGTTGTCTGGACTATCACTATAGAACGGCCCCCCAAAACACGGGTTGCAAATCATGCCGTTAAAGTGACCTAACCTAACTGTATTCGAGGAAGGCGAAGGTCCATTGTTTCTAAAAAGGGCCACAGTCGATCAAGGAAGCGTCCGCGGGTCAATGGGAAAAATGTAATGAAGTTATTGTTGGCCGATCGATTCATTTTCCGTCATTGTGCGCCGTACAATAACGGCAACGTTCCTATTTTTCCTCCTATTCCCCCCCCCAACCCCCCACCCCCGTAAAACAACAGCCTCCGGCCGGGCAAATATTTCACCAATATGCAGTAATGTGCCTCATCGCTGTCGAACTTCTCAGTTCCAGAGGTCCTTTATCCCACACTCCGCTAGACTGTGGAACAGCTTCCTTGGGGATGTCGTGCGAATGGAACTTCAGAAGTTCAAGCGAAGATGCAATGTAATACTGCCCCTAATACAATTCTCCTTGTATTTTAATAATTTACCTACAATATTCATTTATTTATTTATCTATTTGTTAATTTATCTGTTTTTCTAATAGCTCATCTCCTCTTTCTGTATTTCCCATTACCTTCTGTTACTTCTTTCGAATGAACGCCATATTCTTTGGAAATTTGAGTTTCAAGTACTAAATGGCCCCTGTGGGCTTGTTCCATACGAATAAGGTTCATCTTCTAAATAATAATAATAATAATAATAATAATAATAATAATAATAATAATAGTAGTAGTAAGTAATAATAATAATAATAATAATAATAATAATAATAATAATAATAATAATAATAATAATACATTAGCTCTAACGGTCCCCGGATAAACAAAACGTTATAGATGTCTGGTGCAAGCGGCGATGGGTCACATGGGACCAGAGAGCAATTTCATGACGGGGTCAACTACCTTTAAGATTTAGGTTTTGTATTTATATTATATACATTAATCTGCAGCGGAAGGATATCCTGCTATACCTCTCCCACTTTTTCTCTTTTCCTCTGCCTGAACTCAATTCTGGGAAGTTAACCTGCGTAGATTTTGGATGATAATAATAATAATAATAATAATAATAATAATAATAATAATAATAATAAAATAAGCCAGACATTACATGCAGGCTTCTCATAGGAAGGATTTCGTGTGATTCCTTTCATGACAATAAACTGTCAAAAAAGGTGGAACGCACATTATCAGATTAGCGTTCCTGTCATCTTCTCTACTGTTTCAAACGAAACCTGGGTCTGCGGGGAGAGAGAGAGAGAGAGAGAGAGAGAGAGAGAGAGAGAGAGAGAGAGAGAGAGAATTTAACGTCTGACGAGGCAAAGCATCACCTTCGAAAGGGCTTGATCAAAGACATCGTCATCTTCGATGTCTACTCTTTCGACGAAGGCTGATGATTCATAAAGAAGGAGAAGGAGGAGGAGGAGGAGGAGGAGGAGGAGGAGGAGGAAGATACCCACTCCCCTCCCATCCCCCATACACCAAAAGGTCCTTCCTCCTCTTCTAGTCCTGCCAGACGACCACAAAACACGCTATGGTAATCAAGACTCTTCTGCGTCCTGTCCGAATCTCTCAGACTCGGAAGGAGCGAAGGACCTGCCATCCTACGCTGCTCCCCCAGCCCCTGTGTTTCCCCAAAAAATCCTTTTACAAAAGACTTCAATCTTCCTAATCTTAGCATAAAGACTGTGATCACTTCCTGCGCATAATCCTTTCGTAAATGACTTCAATACTTCCGATTTAAAATCAACAAGATGGTGATCAATGTCCGCTAATAATGATACGGCGGACATCGTCTCCCTCAAGTCAGGGATCATACACGTTGCAGGATTTGCTTAAGCCATCACTATCATCATCATCATCATCATCATCATTCCGACCTTGATCTGTATCAACATGAGGAATTCCCAGAGGTCGATCCGGGTGAGGAATTGCTTGAAGGATGCATAGCAAACCTTACGGAATACCCGGATATCAAGTGGGCATGAGATTCACTGAAAAGTCAGCAGAATGAAGGCTATTACTCTGGTACTGCAGTGTGTGTGTGTGTGTGTGTGTGTGTGTATGTGTGTGTGTGTGTGTGTGTTGTGTGTGTTCAGTGACATTTTTTTTAAATTTCCGAATATTAATCTACAAATACCATTTAATATCCAGTCTTCTATACCTTGCGAACAACTTACACCAAAAGGGGAATTATAAATGATATAGGCTATGTGATTCGTCCCCGGCTGGATTTGAACCGACGCTTGCTTCAGAAATAACGATAGGCAGTGACTTAGGCCACTGAACCATCAAGGTTATATATATATATATATATATATATATATATATATATATATATATATATATATATATATATATATATATATATACGAATCTAAGCCCTCCCACTCGCCCCAAAGCCAGACTCGCAATATAAGTCAATTACGCCAATTGCTAGAAACCGCTGATAAAGAACAATTAAGTGTAACCAGTTGCGACCAAACTGTATATACAGTATCAATCTCGGTAATTAGTTGTGACAACAGACCCTCCTGGAAAAAAAAAATAACGCGACCGATTCTCGAGATCCTGATACCCTCTAATTTTATTTTCCTTTGAGGTTTACCTCCCGAAAAGGGTCTTTCATTTCGGTACCTGACTCGATGCAGTTGCCTCTATATCGCTGGATCTTGGCGCCCCATCAAGAAGTGCCGTCGATTACGCTCTGTGCTACATGACTCGTGTTATCTTAAGCGATCAAATATCTAGGTCTACTGTTGCTACTGCTGCTACTAGTAGGAGCGTTGGTTTGCTAAATGCTACAATCTAATCAATTTATAATCATAATTCGGTGTCCTACTGCAATTTTCAGAAACTATGCCCCGAAGAAATCAAACTTCGATTCCTCTTTTTCAATAACTACCCCTACTAGGCTACTGCTACTAATGCCACTAGTAGTAGTGTTGGTTTGCTAAATGATACAACCTTATCAATTCCATAACAATTCGTTGTCCTGCTACAACTAAGAGCTATTACGCCTCAAGAAATCAAACTTCGATTCCTCTTTCTCAGTAACTACCTCTTCCTCTGCCTACTAGGTTACTGCTACTAATGCTACTAGTAGTAGTATCGTTTTGCTAAATGATATAACCGTATCAATTACATAACAATTCGTTGTCCTACAACAACAACTTTTAGCAACTGGGCCCACAGAACTCAAACTTCGATTCCTCTTTCCCAACAACTACGGTACACATCCTCCTCCTCCTCCTCCTCCTAGGGTACTGTTACTAATGCTACTACTAGTAGTATTAGTTTGCAAAATGCTACAACAATTAAATAATAATTCCTTGCCCTGCTACAATTTTTATCAGCTGGGCCACAAGAAATCAAACTTCGATTCCTTTCTCAACAATCACCACCTCCTCCTATTACACTACTGCTACAACTACCTCCTCCTCCTCCTCCTACTACTACTACTAATACTACTTGCTTCTAACAATTAAGTAATGATTCCTTAATATACTGATTTTATCAATGGGCCAAAAATCAGACTTCGATTCCTTTTCTCAACACTCACCCCCTCCTCCTACTGACTACTGCTACCGCTACCACCAGCCCCTTCAAACCAAAAGGGGACCTCAGCAGTTGCAAAGGGCGCCCAGACGCTGACTCAGCAGCACCCGGCACCCAGCACCCACAGCAGCAACACCAGCGACGACGTCACAGCAGCCATCAGCAAACTTGAGCTGCCCCTACAGGCACCGTCCGTGTCCCAAGTAATTACAATAATAAGACCAAAATTGGGGCTAAATACACAGCGGAAACAACACGCTATCTTCCCCACACGATCCTCTGTCTGTCTCTCTCTCTCTCTCTCTCTCTCTCTCTCTCTCTCTCTCTCTCTCTCTCTCTCTCTATATATATATATATATATATATATATATATATATATATATATATATATATATATATTGCAGTTTTTCATAATATGTACCTAATGTCTGGCATCTAAGTGGCCCTTAGAGAGAGAGAAGAAAGAAAGAAGAAAAGAGAAGAAAGAGAGAGAGAGATAAACTTGGCCAAAAAAACGAGGAGTAACTTACCTGTCCAGTCTATTCTGGGAACCACCAATAATAATAATAATAATAATAATAATAATAATAATAATAATAATAATAATAATAATAATAATATAATAATAATAATACCCAGTCTCTACTAACACTACCCTTCCTTTTAGAGAGAGAGAGAGAGAGAGAGAGAGAGAAAGCATTTCTTAAATATGCATGATCATTTGGACCCCAAACGGTTACAATACAAGGGCTACTAATCGCTTGGGACGGGAAACTACCTCATACATGCTCGTGCTTTTTTTTTTTTATGCGCAAAAGTCACGATGACGGAAAACCACTACGTACATTTGTTAGTTTATTACTGAGCAAAGGCCGCTGGGGCAGAAAACCTCATGCCCCTTTCTTGCCCGGGGAGGAAGACGTACAAAAATAAATTAAGGGCAGAGGAAAACATGAGGGCCTAATTCCTAAGTCTTTATATATATATATATATATATATATATATATATATATATATATATATATATATACACATGGAATTCAATAAACACAATGGCCTCCTAACTTCTCGATTTCTTCACATACTGGATACATGTGAAAAAATCGTGAGGCTACGAGGGCATTGTAGTTATATTACAAATTAAATACGTAGCCTATATGATAAAAAAAAAGTGACATGTAGATTCTAGAGGATATATATATATATATATATATATATATATATATATATATATATATATATATAAACACTGCATAACTTTCATTTGCCCGCATGCAACGGCCCACCCAGGAAGCCTCGTTATAAATGTTCAGCCTACCCTAATCCAGGTCTCATTATCCATCGACCGATGGCCGAAAATTAAAATCCCACGGACTCGGCGTCAAAATGCAGTGCAGGGCCCAATTAGCATGCAGCGCAAACCCTTTGTCCAAAAGTACGCCGTGATTCGTTCTGTCGGTCATCGAAGAGTAGATTTTGACAAGTTAAATTCGATCGGATTCGAATGTCAAGGACATCTGACGGTCTGTCGCCCAAAGTGCCGGTCGTGGATTTGTTTACATTTTTTTTTTTGGGGATAGAAGTGTCTTAACAGTCATTTCCAGACATTTCCTGGTCTCCAGAAGATCCCCTGAAAAATATTAAGGGTGGCAGTGATCTTATCAGCTTTCTTTCTCTACTGAGCGGACAAATGATGTTTTTCTATACACTTAACAAAATTCTCAAAATACTGACAATCTTTCCACCAGCAATATATATACCTACACACACACACACACACACACACACACACACACACACACACACATATATATATATATATATATATATATATATATATATATATATATATATATATATATATATATATATATATATATATATATATATATATATATATATATATATGAACATATTGAAATTTACATTTCTCACGTGATAGTTAAAATTATAGCAAGCTTTAATATTTGCTGAATTAAACAAAATACAACATTTTGTTTTAGACAAACTTCGACCCAGCAATATCTGTGCGTATATATGTATATGTATATATATATATATGTATATGTATATGTATATATATATATATATATATATATATATATATATATATATATATATATATTGTATCCTAATCATACTAAGCTTGAACAGTTATTGGATTAATAAAAATAATACAGTATTATTATTCTTTAAAAAATGACGCGCAGTGGACATCATCACAGCAGTGACTAATGATCTGAGCGGGACCTTAATGAGTGGCGTAAAATACGCACCAATGTCCAAAGGAAACGACCATGATAAGCATCACTGTCACACCCAAGCAGCGTAATGATGACTGCCGCTATGTTACGCAAACGACGTAGAGCGAATTACGCAACTTGACGTAAATCGACGCAAAAAGCAGATTATACGCATAGGACGACACAAACAGCTAATTATAGGCATAGATCGACGAAAGTATCAAATTATAAATATAGATCGACACAAACAAAATTAAATGTATAAATCGACGAAAGCAGCAAATTAGGCCTACAAGTATAGATCGACACAAACAGCTAATTATAGGTATAGATCGACATAAACAGTTAATTATAGGTATCGATTGACACAAACAACTAATTATAGGTATAGATCGGCACAAACAGCTAATAATAGGTATAGATCGGCACAAACAGCTAATTATAGGTATAGATCGACACAAACAGCAAATTATGTATTAATCGACGCAAACAGCACATTATGGTTACAGATCGACGTAAAAAGCAAATTATAAGTACAGATCGATGCCAACATGAAATTTTAAGTATAGATCGACGGAAGCTGCAAATTTCAAGTATAGATCGACACACAAAACAAATCATCAGTATGTATCGTAAGTAGGCCTATATTTCGACGCAAGATGTAAATTATTTATTAATCGACGCAAATAGCAAATTATCAGTACTGATCGACGGACAGCAGCAAATTACAAGTACTGATCGACGCAAACAGCAAATTATAAGTACTGATCGACGGGGAACAGCAAATTATAAGTCCTGATCGACGGACAGCAGCAATTCATAAGTCCTGATCGACGGAGAACAGCAAATTAGCCTGTAAGTACTTATCGACGGAGAACAGGAAATTATAAGTACGGTCGACGGAAACATCAAATTATAAATACAGATCGACGCTCAGCACAGGTCGACACGCATACAGCTGTCCCTACATCGACGCAAACAGCTGCGTATCATAGCCTACCTTCGACGCAAGCAGATGTGCACAGATCGACGCAAAACACCTTATGACAGATCGACGCAAACCGCACGACAGCCCAAGATCGACCCAACGCCGTCGACCTGACCACTTGAAAGCCAAAGCACATTTAATTACTGCATGAATCAAGCAAAATCGATATCGACGTAACTTAGTGAAACTCTCGAAGTAATCGACACCGGTATCATACGCGATAAAATCCCTAATTGATGCCAAATCACTACCTAACAATGACCGTAATTGAGGTTTATTAGTCAATATGGATGGCTTCACTAATGAATAATTTGCGGTTGACGAATACATTTTTTTTTCTTTGGATTTCAGCGATTCATTTTAGTTTTCTAGCTACTCTCTATCGATTTGCATCGATGTGATGATACTATCCAAACATCAACAACTATAATAATAATAATAATAATAATAATAATAATAATAATAATAATAATAATAACCAATAAATACTGTCTCTCGATGAGAGGACAATATGCAAACAACAATATAATAATAATAATAATAATAATAATAATAATAATAATAATAATAATAATAATAATAATAATAATAACAAAAAGGAATACATAATGTCTCACAATATCATGAATATTTAATACAGAAATAAATATTTTACGTTTGTGATATCTGTAATTGAGACATTTCATTACATTATTTATTTCTCCAATAATAATAATAATAATAATAATAATAATAATAATAATAATAATAATAATAATAATATAATCACGAACAAAGATTAAAAATTCCTCTGTGACCTTCGCCCTTGCAAAAAGAATTTCACTGGTTCACTGTCAATGAGAGAGAGAGAGAGAGAGAGAGAGAGAGAGAGAGAGAGAGAGAGAGAGAGAGAGAGAGGCAAAGGTGACAAAGTAGAGTATTGAAGTGGGTGTGGCACCTATCAACATGCAACATCCACATGCGATAGCAAATGGACACAGCGCTCTCGCGCGCCGATTCCGCATACTGAATTTCTCGAAAGCCAGCTATGTTTGTATTCTCTGAAATGCAAGGCTTTCCATTCGCATTCACCTCATAGCGACGGCATGTTTGTATACCTGATATGCAAGTGTCGTTTGATTATGTATATTAAACACACATATACTGTATGTATATTATATATATATATATATATATATATATATATATATATATATATATATATATATATATATATATATATATATGTACACATATAACATGTATGTACGTATATATATACTGTATATGTATATATATATATATATATATATATATATATATATATATATATATATATTATATATAATTTCCCTAACCTGAGACTTGCTGTGTCTTTCTTCACTACTAATCAAATCCAACTCATTATTATGGCCATTGCTCTAAGGATTCTGGAAGGGGCATAGCGTCCCAAGCCCGGCAAAAGGTGCCCCTCTTCCGGTGCTTTCCATGGGAGCCCAAAGGCCACATTTCCACGAAATGGGTCTCTTCCCAGGCTTAGCAGGGGTACCCAGGGACTTGGGCTCGGCTGAGGAATCCTGCTCCGGAACTTACCAAACAAACTGTGGTGCATCTTCAGGTTTGGGAAACCGATGAGTGCTTTAGGATACATCATTGTAGCCGCATCCATGACACACATATGCATACCCACAAATATACAAATATACATGGCCTACAAGCACACACACACACATAAACACACAAATGTGTTACCATTCCTTGTTCAGAAAGTGTTTCACAGAAAAAATGGCTAACTCACGCCTTACCCTACGCGTATCTAAAGAGCCAATGTGTCTATGCCATTTGGCATGTCTTGGTGATCACCAATCCGCATGATGACCATACCCAACGTTGCTTAACAAATCATTTCACAGACGATGTATCACTGACAAGAATAAGTGAAATGTAATTAAATATACCCCTAAAATATTAAAATGAAAAACTGAGTAGAAAAAAATTGGTTACCAATACCCAATTTGAATAAACATACTCCTTGCTGGACGTATGTGACAGCACTCATATTTGCATGAATGCGCCCCGCACTGAGTGAGAGAGAGAGAGAGAGAGAGAGAGAGAGAGAGAGAGAGAGAGAGATTAATCTTTTTAATTACTACCATAATTCGTCTGAAGATTTGACATGACGATCAATAAATTACTAGATTTCAATGAAACTCAAAAGTTAACATCTTGAGAGAGAGAGAGAGAGAGAGAGAGAGAGAGAGAGAGAGAGAGAGAGAGAGAGAGAGAGAGAGAGATTAATCTTTTTAATTACCAACATACTTCGTCTGAAGATTTGACGATGGCGATAACTAGGTAGATTTCAATGAAACCGAAGAGAGAGAGAGAGAGAGAGAGAGAGAGAGAGAGAGAGAGAGAGAGAGAGAGAGAGACCCACCATACTGACAATCTATACCAATGACCCATCATAAAAAAAAAGTTTGAAAAACGGTCCGTAGACCGACCAACACAGGAAGAAGAAGAAGAAGAAGAAGAAGAAAAGAAGACTTCCACCACACCGAACTTCAGCAGCAACTTCCTCCATTTTGTAATGCCGCCACCTGAAGAAGGCTCCTACAACAACGACCCGCAGGTAGGTGCTAATGACGCCGACAAAACACATGCACGGGGACACCAATAAAGTCCTAAGAAGGAGAAGCGTAGGAGCGAAGCCCTCCGAGAGAGAGCGAGAGAGAGAGAGAGAGAGAGAGAGAGAGAGAGAGAGACGGGGACGAGGATCGGGTTGGTCGTGGTGGTGGTGGTTGGGTAGGGGAGAATGGTGGAGAGGGATGGGAGGAGGACTGATTGGGGTTGGGGAGTTCTGGAGATGGGTAAGGAGGGGAGGGGAATAGGGTGAGGGGCGGGGGTTAGGAAGCGGTAGGACACAAAGAAAGAGAGAGACATACAGACAGACAGACAGAGAGAAGAGAGACGACCGCGTTTGTAAGTAGCATCGGGACAAACATAATAACGATACGGCGACAATAATTGAACGCCGTAAAGATAGCGTCTACGATAATGGCGGCTCGTCTCTGCTGCCGTAGTGACGAAGGTGAAACAACAATTATATTCGCAGAACAAGAAGAACAAGAAGAAGAAGAAGAAGAAGAAGAGAAAGAAAGACTGAAGACGAAGGAGAAGAAGAAGAAAAAAAAGACGCCTGACTGGTTATACTGAAGCCGGCCCCACGGCGACCTTGATGAGACCTAAACTTACCCGGGCCACTCAGCTGCTCCTGATATTACTGCTGCTGCTGCTGCTGCTGTTCCTGCTGCTGCTACTCCTACTGTTACTACTTTTCTGCTGATATTTCTCCGATCATAACTGCACGGTACTGTCTACTGGCTTTCGACCCCACGAACGCAAAAATTCCACAAGCAAGCAAGCAAGTAACCGTGGCCTAGGCGCCATGAAAAAGCTACAGGGTTTAAGACATTTCAAATCTTTTAAAATCTAACATCGAACGTTAACTACGAAAGATAATTAACATATGTTAAATATAACTCGAATATAAAAAACCTTGGAGTATAAACTAGCAATTCGTGAGGAATCTAACACCAAAGTGTTAACCAATAATAAGTAAATATTAATATATATTAATATCTAGCGTGAAAAGTTAACTAAGAATCATGACTGATGACAGGTCTTGCAGTAAGACCAAACTAGAGATAATAATCTTATAAAAAGTTACCAAGAATAAAATGATTAAGAATAAAAATCTATTAAAAATAAAAGTCTATTAGGCATAAAATCTAATAAGAATAAAAATCTATCGAGAATAAAAAATCTCTATATATATCTAATAAGAATAAAAATCTATCGAGAATAAAAAATCTCTATATATATTTTTATTAAGAATAAAAATCTCTATATATATCTATATTAAGAATAAAAATCTCTATATGTTTTTATTAAGAATAAAAATATCATATATAGAGAATAAAAATCTACTAAGTATAAAATCTAATAAGAATAAAAATCTATCAAGAATAAAAAGTCTCTATATATTTTCATTAAAAATACAAATTTCTATATATTTTTATTAAAGAATAAAAATATGTTAAGAATATAATCTATTAAGAATAAAATCTAATAAGAATAAAAATCTATCAAGAATAAAAATCTATAAAGAATAAAAAATCTCTATATATCCTTATTAAGAATAAAAATCTCTAAATATTTTTATTAAGAATAAAATCTATTAAGAATGAAATCTAATAAGAATAAAAATCTATCACGTCTAAAAAAATCTCTATTTTACTGGTGAGATCAATGCGACGATTTCGTAGTTGAAAGATTAGCCTACGTAGATTACATATTGCTAGTGCAATAAAATCAATACAAATAATCAAAGTTCCAACAGTGACATATTTGATGAAAATTAGCTAATTACTTTTTTTTTTCTTTAAATTCTCAACGCTTCGTGAGTTATCAAGACAAATTCAAAATCATGATCTATTTTTATCAGCATTTATGAAGAATGCACGACGCACAAAGGTAAACGAAAGGTTAAAGCTGGCCGTAGAACAAACAGAACGACAAAGAGAAATAAAATGCATTTGCGAACAACAAAGAGAAATATATAAAATATATTTGCTGAACAAACAGGAATTGAGGGAAGAGAGAAAGCAACTGCGTCGTCCCATTTTACTTTTCGGGGAAATGGTAGTCTATACCGTATTGTTTCCCTTTTTCCAGTGAACAAACATTTAATTCTCTCTCTCTCTCTCTCTCTCTCTCTCTCTCTCTCTCTCACACACTCACACACATAGGCTACATACATAGGCCTATATATATATATATATATATATATATATATATATATATATATATATATATATATATATATATATATATATATATACAGTATATATATATGTGTACTTATATATATATATATATATATATATAATATATATATATATAATAAATAAATATAATGTATATATATGTATGTATATATATATATATATATATATATATATATATATATATATATATATAATAAACACAGAAGATACAGCCAACAGATTATGCATAAAACTATACGCCAGCCTACAGACTCTACATACAAAAACGCCAGCTACACCACGCAATACATACAAAACCGGTGTAATCTGTACACACAGCACAACTTAAAACAGACGGAATGTTTACCAATAAGACCTACAGACTTCAAGACGCCCATCCATCAGCCATATTCCAATTTAGGCGTCCTTATGACGTTGTAATGATTGCTAGTACCACAAACCACTGCTTACATTTTCATACCTAACTGGAGTCCGTAACAGAGATAATAAATACCGGTATTCCTTCGTTTCTCATTTATTAGTTATGGCACCAAAGATACAGAGCCTTTCACTTCTCAGTAAGTGTTTCGGGATGAGGTTGCTGGACGCATGACCTTTTCTTGAACGGAAGTCAAGCAGATGGCCATTGACAATGGGTCGACTGGAAGGGGGATCACACCATAAACCTAGCAAACCCTAGCATGGAGAGAGAGAGAGAGAGAGAGAGAGAGAGAGAGAGAGAGAGAGAGCAGGCAATATTGCAAACCCTGGCCCAGAGAGAGAGAGAGAGAGAGAGAGAGAGAGAGAGAGAGAGAGAGAGAGGCACATATGGCAAACCCTGGCCCAGAGAGAGAGAGAGAGAGAGAGAGAGAGAGAGAGAGAGAGAGAGAGAGAGAGAGAGAAAGCACAAAATCTTGCAAACTTTACCCGAGAGAGAGAGAGAGAGAGAGAGAGAGAGAGAGCAATCTTGCAAACCCTAGCCCAGAGAGTGAGAGAGAACGCAATATTGCAAACGCTAGCCCAAAGAGAGAGAGAGAGAGAGAGAGGTGAAAAAAATTATATCGATTACACCGTACTTCTTCAATCTTTCCAGAGACGAACAGGCAAAGCCTTTTGACCGCTAGACTGCGCGACAGGTACGGTAGCAGTCGTGGTAGTAGGCCTACCAAGCTCTTCTTTACTTAAGCCTTCCCAAGTACACTCGAGGAATGTCCAACACACTGATTGAGACCGAGGAGATTGAAAAGGGAAAAAGAAATCTTCTCCTCTTCTCCTCCCCCCTTTTCGTCCCATCGCGTACGTATTTATATATAAAAGGAGAAGGCGTAAGCCTAAACAGTTAATACAAACGTGACAAATGTGCTCTGAGAGAGAGAGAGAGAGAGAGAGAGAGAGAGAGAGAGAGAGAGAGAGAGAGAGAGAGTCTGAATGACGAAAAAGCGGATATACGTTAAATGAAAACAAATACAGCGTTTGACAACGTAATCGGTGCGCATGCGCAATCAGCGACAGCGTTGCCAATACCAATACAGTCAAATAGGCCTATACGCTAAGTTCAAGAACTGGAACGGAAAAACAGTCAACTTACGGAACGTTAATTATCATTTAAAACATAAATGCCAATTTATGGAACATTAATTATTATTTAAAACGTAAGTGTCATCACATTATTGTAATGTAACTGGTACGCATGCGCAATCACCGGCAGTGTTGCCAAAAACTCGTACAGTCAACGAAAGTAAGTTCAAGAACTGGGACACAAAAAGTCATCTTATAGAATATTAATGATCGTATTAAACACAAACTTCATCACAGTAATATAAATACAAATTCCTCTAAATAAAATATATATGATATATATAAAATACGATAAAAAATATATCTACGGGAGGACTGTTCTTGAAATACCTAATAAAATACAGGGATGAATATATACACAAAAACAGATCGCATTCAATAGAACTGCTTTAAAAGACATTAAAAAAAATAAATGTGGTGAACAAATTAAACATACAAATGCAACTAAATTGGGACTGTTCATGCAACAACGAACTTACTGTGAGTAGTCTATTTATAGAAGAAAAAAGCGAAACGCCGATTAAATGAAAAAGTTATAAAAAAAATTCTTCATGTTACATGGAATAATTTTTTTTTTTCTAGTTTCAAACATGGCTTGGAGGAATAAGCGTGCATTTTAATATCATTAAAAAAAGTAGCAATATAATAATAATAATAATAATAATAATAATAATAATAATAATAATAATAATAATAATAACCTTCAATGGTTTTCTTGTTGATTTTTGTATTCAATACAGGAACTTGAAATTCGAATATATAAAAGTTCGTTAAAAAAAAAAGAACCTCCATGCTAATTAATAATGAATTATTCTTTACCATTAGGTTAAATACTTCTTGAAGAATCATAACTGAAATTTATTCTGTAACACGAATTTCAACCATTTTCCTGCAACATGAATCTCAAATAAATCTTCTCCTGCAATACTGATCGTAGTGGAAAGCAGACTGAAATATCGCAAAGTAAACCCTATTGTGCAATAATGCAACAGAAATGGCGAGAAATTTTTTAACAGAAATCCACGCTGCGAAAAATTAACAGGAAGTCCACTGTGCATTAGTCTGTAGAGTTATATAATGCAAAGTTGAAATAGAAGTTCGGCAACGCAATATTTCGATGGAAATTCTACAGCACTGTACAATGCTTCAACATATTTTCTGGTGTGCAATATTGCATAAAAATCTTTATTCCGCAACATGATTCTTAACAGAGCTGAAATCACATGAAATATATTGTTCAGTGTTGGGGATTAGGATGCATCAAGTAAATATAGGCGTACTTGTTCACATATAAAAAAAATCCAGCGAAAATTCTAACCAAATCAGCGTCCAACTGGGCCACGAATCAAGCATTGCTACTGAGACTGAAGCGCTGAGAGAGAGAGAGAGAGAGAGAGAGAGAGAGAGAGAGAGAGAGAGAGGAGAGAGAGAGAGAGAGATCCTTTCATTTAACGTATGGATGAGCTGGCGGCGCCACAACCGTGGGTGAGGTAGAACCATGTCCTTTCTTACACCATGGGTGGAACTCTCTCTCTCTCTCTCTCTCTCTCTCTCTTACCTGGAGACTGGCTAGCCAGAACGGCAGGAGCATTACTGAAACCCCAAAGTGGTAAATGGATTTATCGCTATTACCTGATGCCCCTACCCAAAGGGCCTACCTACTACTGTTATGACCTCCTCAGGTAAGGCCTACGCCATGCCCCAAAACATCAGCGACCAACCCAGTCATTCAATGCCTCCCTGAATATATTCATAGTTTTTTTTTTTTTTTAAGCTTCCATGCTGTATTTCTAACACCTTTCTGATTCACACTTTTTTTTTAACTAGTTTTGTACATAGCTTTCAAACCATTTTTCCAGTTCTCTTCATAGTTACCCGACCCTTTTCCTAAAATGCTAATACATCCCATTTCGACATTATATTTTTTTGTAAGATCCCATGTAATAATAATAATAATAATAATAATAATAATAATAATAATAATAATAATAATAATAATAATAATAATAATAATAATAATAATAATAATAATAATAATAATAATAATAAGTATCAAGATCTGAAAATGGAAATAAGAAGGGTCTGGAATATGCCAGTGGAAATTGTACCCATAATGATAGGAACACTAGGCACGATCCCAAGATCGCTGAAAAGGAATCTGGAAAAACTAGATGCCGAAGTAGCTCCAGGACTCATGCAGAAAAGTGTGCTACTAGAAAAGGCGCACATAGTGAGAAAAGTGATGGACTCCTCAGGAGGCAGGATGCAACCCGGAACCCCACACTATAAAAACCACCCAGTCGAATAGGATGACTGTGATAGAAAAAAAAAAAAAATAATAATAATATGCAATCTTGTAAAAAGAATGCCGAAATTGGTAGAAATATCTATTTGTCTGAGCTAAATCCTCCTACCCCTATTTCCACCTAGCCTGTATGTCTACAGTATAGGCTATATAGGCTACAGTATATAAAAAAAAAGGCCAGGCATTCAAGACTAGGCTATACGAATTAACATATGACCCGCTCATTTTTGCAAGATTCCATAATAATAATAATAATAATAATAATAATAATAATAATAATAATAATAATAATAATAATAATAATATGGAATCTTGTAAAAAATCTCGAAATTGGCAGAAATATCTATTTGCCTGATCTAAATCTTCCTATCCTTGGATAGGCATTCAATACTTCTCCACCATATATATATATATATATATATATATATATATATATATATATATATATATATATATATATATATATATATATATATATATATATAAAGGCCAGGCATTCAAGACTAGGCTATACGAATTAGCATATGCGGCCTACTCAACAATCAATGGAACCCGAAAAAAAAAAATAATAATCGATGTTTGCGTCTCCCGTTGCAGACTCTCTATAAATTCCCATCCCCTTCTGCACTCTGCCATGCTCACACAAAAGGAGGGATTTCCTTTTGTTTGGGTCTACGCTGGGAGCCAGTAATTTGCAGACCAGTAACCGGTAGAGCTAAATGCATGAGAACTTCTTTCAAAAAGGATGTGGCCTTTTGTCAACATGCGGATTTAAAACGGTAGACACGTGGGTTGAACACCGTTAATTAGCACTATGTGAGGCTCAGCCTAGAGTGGGTCGGATTTTTATGCTCAACTTGACTAAAACATCAGGAAATCTTGGATAAGGTAGTTGCTTCCCGGCATATACAAGAAGCAGACCAATTACAGAATACTTTCAATATTGAATAAGGTTATAATAAATACGAATGCGTGAGCTGAACACCGTTAATTTGCCATATGCAAGGCTTAGTCTAGAGTAGGTCAGGTTTTTATGCTCAAATTGACTAAAACACCTGGAAATTTTAGATATGAGTACTGGAAGCAAGCTTGCAAGAGTGCCGATTACAGAATACATTTAAGCTTGAATAACGTTAGAATAAATATGACTGCCTGAGTTGCTAACACCGTTAATAAGCAATTTGAACCTCAATCTAGACTGGGTCAGATATTGTGCTCAAATTAGATAAAACATCAAGAAATCTTGGATATGAGTACTGGAAGCTTGCTTACAATGGCACCAATTACAGAATACTTACAAGTTTGAAAAGGACAGAATAAATGCTACTGTGGTACAATTTATTCTGGCCGAAATGAACTAAACATCGGAAACAAGATAAAAATTTTGGAAACAGGGGTCTGGAAGCGGGAATGGGAGTAGGAGGGGGAGTTCTCCCCCGACCTTTCCCCTATCGCAAACCACGAAACATAGGCTTGAATTAGGTTAGAGTTAATAAAACTGCAGTACAATTTATTCTAGCCGAAATTAACTAAACATCGGAAACACAAGATAACAATTTTTGAAAAGGGGAGGGGGGTCTCAAAGCTGGCATGGGAGGGGGAGGCGGAGGGGGGGGGGTCTCCTCCAAGTCGCGCCACTGATGGAAAGGCTTGGCGGCGGGGCGGCTTGGCTGAGGGCATAGACGCGCACACACACACACACACACACACTCACACAAACACCCTCCCAAGGGCTGGTTTCGGCCACGGAGGATCTCCGACCGCTAATATACTGCGCCTTCCCTACCGCTCACCTATTGTTTCTCACCTGGTGACCGTTATTAGCCTACCCACCCACCCACCCACCTACCTACCTACCAACCTTTTGCCTTGGTGCCCTTACATACCAACCACCTCTCTCTCTCTCTCTCTCTCCATATCTATCCGATTATCTATTGCATTTAACTCTGCTCCCACCAACAGTCGAGAGGGCTCCGCACTTTCTTCTTCATGGGAGACCGACTGGCATTACCGAGGAGGAATTCCTCGCGTGTATGTGGATGTATGTCCAGAGTGTGCGCGTGTATGCAGGCATACACATACATACATACTCACATAGGCTATAACACATACACACATAAATGTATTATATGTGTGTGTATTTATATTATATATATATATATATTATATATATATATATATATATATATATATATACATATATACTGTACTGTATATATATATATATATATATATATATATATATATATATATATATATGCATATATGCGTGTAGGCATTATGTGTACGCATGTATGCCTGCATATATGCTCTCACTTTTAACACACATTACATGCAAGGAATTTCTCCTCCGTAATGTATGTGTATGTGCGTGTGTGTGCGCAAGCGCTTATCGTATGTTTAACCATCAGCATTACCCAAACACATGGAAGATCTCTAATTCTGACTTCTTTCTATAGCAGCCTAAGCAATTCACACATAATAACTCAAATCTACCGTAATACCTCCCATTCCATAACGAAAGTACCACCACAATACCTCCTTTCCCATAACAAATGCATCATCCCAAAAAGCAACAGGTGTTATATAATAACTCGTTACACCGAAGTCAGATAGCCTATATACAGGTAGGTGTCTTGGTGACTTCAGTGAACTCCGTCGGTGACTGAACTCAGACGCGGCCGCTCGCTGGTGACTTCAATGAATGGCCCTGAAATGACTTCGATAAACGACCGCCGCTGACCGCAATAAATGAGAGGGCATGACACGCCTCCTTTTTTCTCTCTCTCTCTCTCTTTTTTCTTAACCGGTCTTGGTGGTAAGGGGTGAAAGCTACAGTGAAAAATGAGATAATCCGCCGGGGACACTCCCATCCGAGTTCTAAATAGATATAGATTTTAAAAAATATATACATGCTCGTAGATAAAAAAAATAAAAAAGACTGAGCTAGGCCTGAATTAAAATTCTATTATATTTAGAAACTATAAATTTTAGTAGCACAATATGTGACATAATCTTGTCACTTCTTAATCAGAATAATATTCAGTTATTATTATTATTATACTATTATTATTATTATTATTATTATTATTATTATTATTATTATTATTATTATTCCGTCAGCGCCTTCGTCAGGGGGGGGAAGCTGAAGATTTATTATTATCATTATTATTATTATTATTATTATTATTATTATGATGATGATTCAGAAGATAAAAATACACAAGAAGTTAATATCATTGCCACCAGAGCCTGATCAGAGGTTCAACGAATTCCGATTCATTCGGTGAAACTTCTTTTTCATCTTTTTTGTCAAACAGCGAACTATTTGCCTTCTTTTTACAGCGAACGCTCTCTTTCATAAAACACACACACACACACACATACACAGTCATGCTATGAGTACCTCACTAAAACCGCCGAATTTCCGTTATACCAGTGAATACTTTCAATTAACCTCAGGAAGTACTCTGCTACCAGCACACACAAGCTCATAATTGACATGCAAAGTAAGACAAAAGGGACCCAAGCACTACTTTTTTTATGTAAGCTTTTTACGCGAGCTTTAAACTGGGACTGACTGAACAATGTGGGACTGTTTCACTGAGGTGATTACTTTTAGTTCCACATTTGGCAAAAATAGAAGTCTTAACAAAAAAAAAAATAAAATAAAACAAAGAGTTTGAAGAACAACGGCGCTGATGAATGGTAAAAATCCAGCAGCAAGGGTTTAATGGATACGAGAGAGAGAGAGAGAGAGAGAGAGAGAGAGAGAGAGAGAGAGAGAGAGAGAGAGCCTGAAAACCAACAACAAAGCTGTGTTTTCTGTACAGAAGGAGAATAAGGAGGGGCGGAACTAGGAGACGCGCGAACTTACCCGATGCCAAATCAAAATACCGCCATTTTTCCAAAACTTGTATACGATAGTAATTTAATTCTTATCTTCAAAATAGGTGCATGACAGAAAACGTAAATTAAATACCATAATAATTTTGATAATTAAGAAAATTCTATATGGCCTATGCCAGAGAGAGAGAGAGAGAGAGAGAGAGAGAGAGAGAGAGAGAGAGAGAGAGAGAGAGAGAGAGAGCTAACAAATGGTATACAAGAGACGAGACAAACCTGAGAAGTGTCACACTACAAGGCAAGAACTAAGGTCTGTTGATGACATAAGACAACAAGCAGCATCTACCCCGGCAGCCATTTGAGACAAGGTAGAACAGGAGCCCTAAACCATTAAGAGAAGGGACACAAGGAGTGAATGAATAAATAAATAAACAAATAAATAAATAAATAAAATATTATATATACTGTATATGTATGTATGTATGGAGAGAGAGAGAGAGAGAGAGAGAGAGAGAGAGAGAGAGAGAGAGAGAGAGTAGGCTATATACTGTCCACTTTACTTCCATATATACTTAACAATATATCGAATTTTGGTTATTCAAAATGGGCGCTCCAACGAATGACATTTGTGAACGAATATTAGATACTTGGAAAAAAGATGGACTCTGAGCGCCATAATAATAAAAAAAAACCATAATAATAAAAAAATAACAATCAAGAAATTATTAACAGTGAGAAGATAAGCGTTGTCAATTGTGAGTGTGAACTATCATGATGAGAGGGGTAAGGGGAAATTTCGAAAAAAAAAAAAAAAGTATATATAAGTAAATAAAAACACACACATGCGCGCGGGCTTTAAAATTTTGTTGGATGACACTTGATCATGAGAACCAATAGTTTGTAAAAAAAAAAAAAAAAAAAAACCCTTCCCTAAACATTTGGACGAGAGATCTTTCGTATAACCAAAGACTGCTATCATTACGTATTGCATAATACATGACATTTCGGCCTTTTGTCCGTCAACTGTTCTCAAGTGGTTTTATGATAAGCCCATCTCAATGATCCGTATCAATTATAGAATTATAACTATTATTTTTGTAACATTTTTATGCCTATTGGTGACCAAGCCAATAGGTTTGCAAAGATTTTGAAGAATATATATTCCAGTGGGAAATAAGATGACGATGTGGACGATGTTCTAAAAAATAAAATTTATAGGCCTATACGAAATTTCGGAGTGCTGACGAGTCTAAATTTTTCAATCCCAGTATTATAGACCCACTACAAATAAGTTCACACCAAAAAAAAAAATCAGTAATGAAACTACACATCAATAGGGAATAGACTTCTTTTTTTTTTTCTAAAGAACCAAAATGTAAAACAATTACAAACTATATCACTAACAATGGCATTCGCCTCTGTGAAATTACGTCATATGTCTTTCTTGACCTTTGACGCCAGATAACTATGAGTCAATCAATCAATCACTCTTTCTTGGCCTTTATCATCCACTAATTTCCAGCCTCACTTCTCACGGTTCTCATAAAAAAATTAGAACAACAATAAGGGTAATATAATGATGAACAACTGGATTACCATATTACCATGAGGTAAGGCATAATTCCTATCACAAATAATGCAAGCAATTGAAGAACATCAACATTTTCCATGGAATATTACAAAATAAATATAGCCAATAGGCACACATATATATATATATATATATATATATATATATATATATATATATATAAATATAAACATAGATAGATAGATAGATAAATAGATATTTTAACACTCCCAAATTCTCAAACAACATCAAAACAATAAACAAAAAATAAACATTTTAAGAAATCAACATTTTCAAGGAATATTACCATCAACATACATACAACTAACACACACACACACACACATACATATATATAATATATATATATATATATATATATATATATATATACATTCCTAAAACCTTTCAGAACACCACTGCCTAATTATTAGATCACGACCAGCCATGAGGATAATCTATTACAAACTAGTCCAAAAAAAAGTATATCAAAAGTTCAAAGAAACTACAGCTGCATCAAACACCATAAATAACGCAATGACGGGCCAATGCCGCGGTTCTGCACTTGACTTCCCCCGGTAAAACATGGCTTAAATAATTCCCGATACCGGTAAACTAGGGACGACCCCGAGAAAGGATTATCATGAGAACGCGCAAAACTCTCGATACCGTTCCAGGAATATACCTTTAATTAATTCCTGCCATACAGTAAGCGATGGCAGCTGTTTCGTTCACTGTTTATCACATTACTGTCCTAGCAATGCTTTCATTTCTCTATTTTTCTTCACGTCTACACAACTACAGCTCTCTCTCTCTCTCTCTCTCTCTCTCTCTCTCCAATATTCCTTTTGTCTACCTAAAGTCAAATACAAATATCAACAACACGATAGCCTAATTACTTTCTCTCTCTCTCTCTCTCTCTCCCTCTCTCTTCTCTCTCTCTCTCTCTCTTCACGTATCCCTGTCTCTTTCCTTATTCCATGTCTCTCCATATACCGTACCTACTACATCTACACATACTCTCTCTCTCTCTCTCTCTCTCTCTCTCTCTCTCGTGGGATGTATCACTACACATGGAAAGGCTCAAAGCCCTGATATAGGCTAGGCCGAAGCAAGGACTTCAGGCTACAACAAACAGCTCAAAACGAAACGAAGCCTTATCACAAAAAAAAAGTACCTGTAATGAACATTTTTAATTAAGTACCCAACAAACATTTTCCACAGAGAGAGAGAGAGAGAGAGAGAGAGAGAGAGAGAGAGAGTTTATACCCCAGGTGTGATGGTTCTAATGACGCTGAGGTCATTACGGAGTGGAGACAATGGCGGCGGGAATGTACTGAATCATCCTTCGATCAACACTCCAGTTACCCCCCCCCCTTTTCCCCCATCCCTCCCCCTTCTTTCCCCATATAACCAATCCCCAACAATATCCACCCAACCACCCTGTATCACAATTCTGTAAGGCGTGACACCACGTCGGTGCGCCTCCTTCTTCTAGGTCTCTTCACAAGTTTTCCCCAATCTAGACCTCTCTCTCTCTCTCTCTCTCTCTCTCTCTCTCTCAATTATCATTACCGGCGTCGAAGACATCGCAATGATCATCAATGATCATCAGGTAGATAACCGTATTACTTACCATAATCAATACAGCAACCATTTATCATCATGGCGGAGACTTGTGATGATTAGAAGAAACATCTTGCTTTCCGATAACAAACGCAGTATTAATGATGATCATCATTACGATTATGGGAATAACACAAATAACAACAACAATAACTATAAAAATGCTAGCGGTCATAAAGTTGTTTCAAATGTGAGAATCCTTCACGCAGCTTACATGTAGACCTATATTTATGGAATGATGTGAAGTCGAATAATTACATCAACACGAACACAGCCACACGACGGATGCATTGAATTCAACTTCTAATCAATACGCATTAGGCCTAGCGTCTTCTCCTTGAAGAAGAAGAAGAAGAAGAAGAAGAAGAAGAAGAAGACGAAGAAGAGTTGGGAAGAGAGAGGAGCGTCTCTCCTTGCTCATCCCAGTCACCACCACAGGTTCGCTTCAAATCTGGATGAAGGATAATTTATCATCTTTTTTTTATTTTATAACATGAATGGAAACTGTTTCTTTCCTACTACTGCCAAGCTTCTGGAACTTCGTTTCTTCTTTCGTTTTCCCACTGAAAGCTTACATCTTTTCTTTTCAGAGACTCGTATTCAACTTCCATGAGCCGTTCATAAGTCAGGATTCAGAGATAGGTTAAATAAATATTTAAAATACGTCTATTATCACGTATTAGGTATGTTTATTTTAAGAGCTCAAAATAATTCATCTACTTTAACTCAAGTTTACTTTTTGTTGGAGACGAAGTAGCTTTCTCCTTACCTGAGTATATAACTAGGCCTATGTGCTCTTTATGTTCATCCACCCATCTTGCCTACCAAACTAATCATTTAGGAAGAAGCCATTTGAGAATTAAAAAAAAAAAAACACTCACCATTTAGGAAGAATCTATTTGAGAATTAAAAATATGAGTAAAAATTGCGCCGAAGTTTCTTCGGCGCAATCGAGTTTTCTGCACAGTCGCTACGGCGTATAATCAAGGGCACCGAAAATAGATCTATCTTCCGGTGGTCTCGGTATAATGCTGCATGAGCTACGGCCGACGAAACTTAACCACGGCCCGATGGTGGCCTATCCTATATCGTTGCCAGAATCACGATCATGGCTAACTTTAGCCTTAAATAAAATAAAAACTACTGAGACTAGAGGGCTGCAATTTGGTATGTTTGATGGTTGGAGAGCGGATGATTAACATACCAATTTGTAGCCTTCTAGCCTCAGTAGTTTGTAAGATCTGAGGGGGGGACAGAAAAGTGCGGACAGAAAAAAGTGCGGACGGACAGACAAAGCCGGCACAATAGTTTTCTTTTGCAGAAAACTAAAAAAAAAAGAAGACCGTTAAATTACTTACGGCCAAACATGACGTTGCAACCTGGACACATTCACCTATCGATACAGGTGACTTCGTGAGCTGGGTCTCAACGGGAATTTTTTTTTTTAATTGACCGTCAGCTGACAACATTTTTTTCTTAAAACTGACAGTTAGGCTGACAAAAAATTTTTTTAAACAGAGTCAGGCCGACAAAATTTTTTGAAACTAAGTCAGACTGACAATATTTTTTAAACTGACAATCAGGCTAACAAAATTTTTTTCAACTGACAGAGTCAGGCTGACAAAATTTTCTTCTAAAACTGATAAAGACAGGCTGACAAAAATTTTTATTAAAACTGACAGTTAGAAAACTGATAGTTAGACACAATTTTTTCTTAAAACTGACAGAGTCAGGCTGACAAAAAAACTTTTCTTAAATTTAAGAACAAAATTTCTAATTGTCTACTGGAACGGTTCTATGGGGTACCAAGAAAATTTCTAAAGCTTTGAAAATATCAAATTTTAGAAGTAAAATATGTATTTTCCATAACATACAAACATGCAGTTCTATATATATATATATATATATATATATATATATATATATATATATATATATATATATATATATATATATATATATATATAGCCTAATTATACATAATATAGCAAAAGTAATAGTAACGTAAACAAACATTTACATAAAACAATTGTTCTTTAAATAGGCCTACTGATATCTACCAAAAAGAATCTATAAGCCTATAAACTTTTATTTCACGAATGACGATTTCCCAGCGATCAGCCGCAAGCGGTAAAGGCCCACAACGAGGCCTGAAACCCTGCCACCAATCACCTGACGATTACAAAGCGAATTAGTAGAAGTCGAAGAAAAAGGATGTAGGCTTCGAGTCCCTACAAATCAATCCTCCCCACCCATCCTTCTCCCTTTTAGGCCTACTATAGGAGGGACTGGCTTGCTGGCTACCAGCCTACCAACGCCATTATTCTAGGCAGTCATAAATAACAATAATCTCTATTTCTCTCCCTGAAAAAAAAAAAAATACAACACAGACGCTGGTTTTCTTGTTCCTAATCGCAGAGTCGACACCACTACAAACACGGGCGATTCCAGATCCGACGTTCTCTATAAAAAAAAAACAATCGATCAAAAAATATAAAAATCTTAATACATGTTGTTTTTATAGCATACTACAGGCAATACGAAATTTCAGGTTTTCATGATATGAATTCAAAGTATATGTTGCTCAGTCCGTAGGCCTAACCGGATTGTTCACGACAGGTTCATTCATACAGGATTGGTCTATGTATGTGTGTATCTATAGGCCTATATCTACCAATATTTCAAATGTGAACTTCATATTTAAATGCACAATATCTATCTACATTACATATCGTATAGGTATGTACGTATGCACGCATGTGTATGTATATATATATATATATATATATATATATATATATATATATATATATATATATATATATATATATATATATATATATATATATATATATATATATATATATATATATATATATATATATAAACACTTACACCATTTTCAATCTAATTCTAAACAAAAAATGAAATTCACTCTGCATACTTCTATATATATATATATATATATATATATATATATATATATATATATATATATATATATATATAGCCTAAACATGCACACCATTTTCAATCTAATTCCAAACAAAAATGAAATTCACCTGCATGCTCGCTCCACCGTTAAAACTCCTATTTAAATCAACGTAATTTTATCAGAGCGGCATACCTAGCCTAATGCCTGACACAGACATGACACTCTCACGTAACTTTGATAGGCGGTAACTTTAAAGCGCGAGCGATCCAAAAATGATTCCCTTAGAAATTAATTACTGCCTGTAATTTTTTCTAACTAGGGTATTTTGCTACTAGCGCCTAATATGAATCATAAGCGCTGTCAGTTTCCGAATACGAGATACAAGCATAAAACACATGGACGCTAAATATATATATATATATATATATATATATATATATATATATATATATATATATATATATAAATAATTATATATACATATATATATCGCCTGGACACATACATACATACATACATATATATATATATATATATATATATATATATATATATATATATATATATATATATATATATATATATATATATGTTTACAGTCTGCTGGTTACTGTTTACCAGATACGTGGCAAGGTAATTGTCGTTATCTCTTTAATAACCCGCGTCATTTTTAATACTTGAAACCGACAATGAAATATCAAAATCCCATCGACGTGAGAGACAAAAGCGCCGAGAGACCATTTCTTTGTCACTTTCGGCCGCCGAGTAAAACGACTGGGAATCCGCGTGACGTTTACCGAAAGCCTTTAGCTGGCTACTATTGGACGACTTTGATCGGCGAACACACAAAAAAAAACTCCGAAAAAAAAATCCATTGTAACTCCGATGTCTGCCGTCACTTTGATGTGTGTGTGGAGAGAGAGAGAGAGAGAGAGAGAGAGAGAGAGAGAGAGAGAGAGAGAGAGAGAGATTCGACTATTCAACTTCCATTAGACTTTACAGGCTATACCCAGGTTATACCAATACCGCCCTAAAGCCGGGTAGGGCCTGCTCCGCCTAACTGAAATTTGCAACAAACCTTGACGGCCTGTTGCAATCGGCAACAGGTCACAATGAGGCCTAAATCCAACAGATTTACACTAGGCAACTATTTTAAATTCGAATACAGCTTCCTTTCTCTACCCGAAGGGATTCATGAACAATAGGTTATTTCAGGCATCCGGTATCAATAACACAATAACAACGCTTATGAATCAATATGAATTCGGTCACAAAGCGCCATTTATCCAGGGTGCCTTTTGGCCACTTGCCTGTTCAAATAAATAATGTGCAAAGCACTTGCTTTTGTCACCAGGATGACAGATGGATTGATCTGTCATGATTCGGCGAAGGCCTTTTGTCCGCAGTGTTCTCTAGACAGGATATGACCACATAATCAGAAAAAAATCAATGCAGATTTTTTTTTTTTTTTTTCAGAAAATACTTCTGCCCCTCTCCAAAACCTGGGTCAATATTAACCCAGCTTTTCGACGACGGTCGGGACGATGAAATAATATAGGTTATTAGACACAGGTGATAAAATGCCGAAGTTTCCCCATTACAAGCAAGACCATGTGAAAACCAAAAACAAACCAAAAATAGCCAATATCTATACAGTTTTCTCACAAACAGATCAAGTTACTCAACCAACACTATACTTTACTGGCTCTTCAGCAATGCGTGAGATTTTGTACGTTACATGTGTTAACCCGGGCTTAGGATCAACTTTCACGGCAGGGGTCCCAAAGATAGACTTGAAACTTGTTAACAGAAAGGTGTACGATATTGCTGTCAATTATATTTTATACGATCTTGCTGTCAAGTTTTAGTTTTCTGGAAAGGAAACCATTGTGCCGAATTTGTCCGTCCGTCCGCACTTTTTCTGTCCGCCCTCAGATCTTATCAAACAAACCAAATTGCAGCCTTCTAGCCTCAGTAGTTTTGATTTTATTTAAAGTTAAAGTTAGCCACAACCATGCTTCTGGCAACGACATAGGCCAGGCCACGACCGGGCCGTAGTTAAAGTTTCATGGGCCACGGCTCATACAGCATTACAGCGAGACCACCGAAAGCGAGATCTATTTTTGGTGGCCCTGAATATACGAAGTAAAGAATACTTGGTTGCGTCGAAGAAACTTCGACGCATTATTACTTGTTTTTATACGATCTTGCTGTTATTTTTTTCATACGATCTTTCTGTAAATTTTTTACACGATCTTGCTGTCAATTTTTTTTTCATACGATCTTTCTGTAAATTTTTTTTTTACACGATCTTGCTGTCAATTTTTTTTAATAAGATCTTGCGGTCAATTTTTTTATGCGATCTTGCTGTCAATTATTTTCATATGATCTTGTAATTTTTTTTTTCATACGATTTTGCTGTCAATTCTTTTTATACGATCTTGCTGTCAATTTTTTTTCACACGATCTTGCTGTCAATTTTTAAAAATTACTTGAAACTTCTATGGCCACCCTTCCGCTATGAGCTTCAGAACCGAATTTTGATTGACCTAAGGAACTATGCAGATGCACGAACGGAGGACACTTGTTTCTTAACCTATTACAGCATCGATGTCCAGCAAACATCACCAACCAGGCGGGTGTTAATGACATCTCCTTAGCGAAGTCTCGACCCAACTGATACTGCGAAAACTAATTAACACCTGGAGTCATCGGTTCTACCACCAATTACTCTCTCTCTCTCTCTCTCTCTCTCTCTCTCTCTCTCTCTCTAAAGACTGCAGCTGCAAATGCACACAAGACCATCCGAAGCAACAAGAACCCTAATTAGCCAGGGCGTCCAACGCGAAGGCACTGGAGGAGGAGGAGGAGGAGGAGGAGGAGGAGGAGGAGGAGGAGGTGAAGGTGAAGGTCCAGGACGGCAGAGAGAGATCTTCCTTTGGAACAAGACCCTGAACTGAATCATTAACATGGCCGATAAACAGCGCGCCCGCATTCACGCTGCCATTATTAGTATGAAGTCTGGATCGCCGGGTCAACACAAGGCTTCGTATTTGTCCTCCTACATTAGTGTCTTTCAACAGTTGAGAGAGAGAGAGAGAGAGAGAGAGGAGAGTTTGTCCTCCCACATTAGAATCTTTCAACTGTTTAGGCTAATGCGCCATATTCTCTCTCTCTCTCTCTCTCTCTCTCTCTCTCTCTCTAGAGAGAGAGAGAGAGAGAGAGAGAGAGAGAGAGAGAAGGGGGGGGGATTTGTCCTCCCACATTAGAATCTTTCAACTGTTTAGGCTAATGGTGCGTATTCTCTCTCTCTCTCTCTCTCTCTCTCTAGAGAGAGAGAGAGAGAGAGAGAGAGAGAGAGAGAGAGAAGGAGGATAGTTGTCCACCAACATTAGAATCTTTCAACTGTTAGGCTAATGTGCCGTATTCGAGAGAGAGAGAGAGAGAGAGATATTTGTCCTCCTACATTAGAATCTTTTTAGACTGTTTAGGCTGATGTGCTGTCTGAGAGAGAGAGAGAGAGAGAGAGAGAGAGAGAGAGAGAGAGAGAGAGAGAGAGAGAGAGAGAGAGAGAAGTATTTGTCCTCCTACATTAGAATCTTTCGACCGTTCAGGCCGATGTGCCGTCTGAGAGAAAGAGAGAGAGAGAGAGAGATAAACTTATCATCCATGGCCCCACCATTAATGTTTCAGTAGCATTACTGACAGAACGTCTAATTTAGTAACCACATCCCCCAAAAAGGCACACACACGCACACACAAGCACACACACACATGACATTTGATATTTTTCAAATATCAAGCCACAAATAACCTATTGGCATCGAATTCGCCAAACTTTGGGAATAACTTCCAACCAAATGGCATTAACCTATATTCAAATGCACCTACCCGGACAGGATTCAAACAGTTTATTATCATAAATAAATATTTCCTTTGGATGCAAGTTATTTCTGGGGGACAGTCACTTTAGTATTAATAGAATATGTATATGTATATATATACATATACATATACACTGTATACATACATATATATATAGTCTATATTCTACAAATACGGCACCTTTTTACCAGATACGTATGTAATTGTAATAGCCACAATGCCCTCTTAACTTCTCGAGTTCTTCACACTTTTTGGATACTCTTGTCACTGCAAGAGTGCTGATACTGTGGGTTCGAACCCTAGTACCGGACATCAGAACTTACTTCATATTTCTTGCATATGGATCTAAGCCTTTGTAGTTACAGGCGCACTATCCAAAGTGAGAAGAATTCGACGAGAAAAGAGGGCACTATGGCCATTACAATATATATATATATATATATATATATATATATATATATATATATATATATATATATATATATATATATATATATATATATATATTATATATATATATATGTATATATAAAACATACCACCCACAAACAAACCACCAGCTTTCCATACTAGCCTATACAGGCAACTCATAAACGTATACATGTACAGTATACATCTGTGTACACATCTGTACTTCACGTGCCAAGCAAGAACTTAAGATTAAAAAAACTGTGCTAAATATATAAAACACATATAAAAAATAACACATAAAATACAAGCGACTACGAGTTCTTCCGTACACCTGACCTAGCGACTAAAAGTAACAACTAAAAGCGCACAGTTGTACCAAAGGTACACGACAATCATCGCATGCACAGTACGATGTCGTGTAAGCTAAGGTAAGTTGTGCTATATAAAAAAGAGAAGGTTAAATAAAAATTTAAAAATGGGGACGATCCGCACAGGGGATGGTGGAGGATGATATAAAGAAGGGGGCATGGTACATAACTACATGGAAAAATGGAATGGGATAATGAGACTGGAAGAGAAGTACAAAGGAAAATGGAATGGAATAATGGGACTGGACGAGTACAAGTGAAAATGGAATGGGATAATGAGACTGGAAGAGAAGTACAAGGGAAAATGGGATGGGATAATGAGACTGGAAGAGAAGTACAAGGGAAAATGGAATGGGATAATGAGACTGGAAGAGAAGTACAAGGGAAAATGGAATGGGATATACAGTATATTGAGACTGGAATAGAAGGAAAAGGGAAAATGGAATGGGATAATGAGACTGGAAAAGAAGTACAAGTGAAAATGGAATGGGATAATGAGACTGGAAGAGAAGTACAAGTGAAAATGGAATGGGATAATGAGACTGGAATAGAAGTACAAGGGAAAATGGAATAGGATCATGAGACTGGAATAGAAGTACAAAGGAAAATGGAATGGGATAATGAGACTGGAATAGGAGTACCGGTACAAGGGAAAATGGAATGGGATAATGAAACTGGAAGAGACAAGGGAAAATGGAATGGGATAATGAGGCTGGAAGAGACAAGGGAAAATGGAATGGGATAATGAGACTGGAAGAGGAGTACCGGTACAAGGGAAAATGGAATGGGATAATGAGACTGGAAGAGACAAGGGAAAATGGAATGGGATAATGAGACTGGAAGACAAGGAAAATGGAATGGGATAATGAAACTGGAAGAGACAAGGGGAAAATGGAATGGGATAATGAGGCTGGAAGAGACGAGGGAAAATGGAATGGGATACTGAGACTGGAAGAGACAAGGGAAAATGGAATGGGATAATGAGACTGGAAGAGAGTTAGGCGGTACAAGGGAAAATGGAATGGGATAATGAGACTGGAAGAGGAGTACCGGTACAAGGGAAAATGGAATGGGATAATGAGACTGGAAGAGACAAGGGAAAATGGAATGGGATAATGAGACTGGAAGACAAGGGAAAATGGAATGGGATAATGAAACTGGAAGAGACAAGGGAAAATGGAATGGGATAATGAGGCTGGAAGAGACAAGGGAAAATGGAATGGGATAATGAGACTGGAAGAGGAGTACCGGTACAAGGGAAAATGGAATGGGATAATGAGACTGGAAGAGACAAGGGAAAATGGAATGGGATAATGAGACTGGAAGACAAGGGAAAATGGAATGGGATAATGAAACTGGAAGAGACAAGGGAAAATGGAATGGGATAATGAGGCTGGAAGAGACGAGGGAAAATGGAATGGGATACTGAGACTGGAAGAGACAAGGGAAAATGGAATGGGATAATGAGACTGGAAGAGGAGTAGCGGTACAAGGGAAAATGGAATGGGATAATGAGACTGGAAGAGAAGGAACAGAAAATGACAACAGCTGCATTTGGAAGGGGGGGTGGGGGTTTTCCACGGTGGTTAAAAAAAAAAATCCAAGAAACGGTACAGGGATAGTATATAAAGCTACATTGGAACGAGGCCGGGCAGATGATATGAGGCCGGGCAGATGATATAAAGCCAAATGAGAGGGATTCTAGGAATAATTATAAAGCCACTTTCAAGTACCGGACCGAATGATCCAAGGAATATTATAAAGCTATAATGTAAGTACCGGATCGGAAGATACAAGTAGCCTAATATTATAAAGCTATAATGTAAGTGCCGGACTGGAAAATACAAGGAATGGTTATAAAGCTAGTATCAAGTACCGGACCGGAAGATACAAGGAATGGTTACAAAACTACACGTTAAAACGGACTGGAGGATACAAGGAATGGTTATAAAGCTACACGTAAAATGGACCGGAGGATACAAAGAGTGGTTATAAAGCTACACGTAAGGTAAGGTTATACAAACAAAAATCCGACCGGAGATGCATTATATACGCCAAACAAGGAAGGGAACAGCGCGTGATATAAAGCCACAAGGGAAGGAAAGTTTATAAAGCTTCATGGAAGGGGGATATAAAATAAGATGGTACAGAACTACATAACAAAATACCTCGGAAGCAAAGGCACCCAGGTAAATGAACTCACCTGAAAATTTATAAACTAGGACATAGAAATGTATAGTATAAGATGCAGCGTTAGCACACACGCATATAGGCTATATATATATATATATATATATATATATATATATATATATATATATATATATATATATATATATATATATATATATATAAATATATGTGCTATATGTAATTGACTGATTGATTTTTGGCTATTAAAACTGGCGCAATTGACTGATTGATTTTGGCTATTAAAACTGGCGCATATATAATATATATATATATATATATATATATATATATATATATATATATATATATATATATATATATATATATATATATATATATATATATATATATATATATATATATATATATATACACACATGAATGTATTTATCATAGAGTAACATCATCTTACATAGCCTAATTACAACTACAAAAATTTTATATAAAAAAATCAATCACGCAATAAGTCAAGAAAAACACGCCCTAAAATCACAGCCCCCGAACAATTTCCAACCCTCAAAAAACCTCTGCCACAAAACAAGAGAAAACCTCACACACAACCGGGCAGCGCCTTATAAAAAAAATACTTCTCGGCAGGAGATTAAATATTCATCAAGATATTAAAACGCCCCGAAAACTTGCGTATTCCACGCTACATTAATGTAAGAGACTCCCCACAAGACTTGCGGCTGCAGACTGCAGCTTATTGCTGCAAATATATATACACAAGTCTCCCGCGGATTTCATTTGCCTCCCTCGTGAACTGTACCATTCTGCTTTAATTACTACGATTTGCACGGGGTTAAAAAAAAAAAAAAATTCACAGAGGAAAGTGTGCGCGGAATATAATGGAAAGGCTGTAGTATGTATGTATGGATGTATGTATGTGTATGTATATATATATATAGACTGCATATATACAGCCTATAAATATATATATATATATATATATGCATATATATATATATATATATATATATATATATATATATAGCCTACATATATATCTAATTACAGCCATTGCATTATATTACATACAGTTTCCTCTGAAAATGTTAACCAGTAGACATTATATATATATATATATATATATATATATATATATATATATATATATATATATATATATATATATATATTAAGCACGTGTGTGCGCGCTGAAATTTCATATTTACATCTTCAAGAGAGAGAGAGAGAGAGAGAGAGAGAGAGAGAGAACCTGCAACCGAGACGAATCCACCACACAAATAAAAAAATTTCTCTTGAGATCACAATTTTTACAATCCGTCCTTGAGAACGCAACACCTCTCCTCTGAGAGAGAGAGAGAGAGAGAGAGAGAGAGAGAGAGAGAGAGAGAGAGAGAGTAAGCCGTGTTTTCGAAACCCAGGGTGCCTCCGTAAACCGGCCCACCTGCTTGCTCCATCGCCCCTTTAAAATAGCGTCTTTCGGCGATGATGAAAAGGAGCAGCGCGATATCCATTGGCCAATTATGAAATTACGAAATAATAATAATAATAATAATAATAATAATAATAATAATAATAATAATAATAATAATAATATACAAAAAATTAACCTATTTAAATATTTTGTTTATCTGGCAAATACTGAAACCGCAAAAAAAAATTACATACCTCACACAAGATAAGTTGCAAAAAAAAAAAAAAAATAATAATTTTTTTAACATATTTTGTCTAGTATTTGGCAAATCAGTGACAAGGAAAAATAGCTTTTTCAAAGCGCCATACATCTGTCAACTACTTGGCAAAAACTAAAAATAAAAAATAGCTCTATCAAAACGCCATACATCTGTCAGTCTGTTTGGCATAAACTATAAATAAATGGTTCTATCAAAACTCCATACATTTGTCAGTCTATTTGGCAAAAATTATAAATAAAAACAGCTTTATCGAAACGACATACATCTGTCAGTCTATTTTCCAAAACCTAAAAAAAAAAAATTATCAAAACATCCGAAAAAACTAAACATAAAAAAAGCTTTATCAAAACGACATAAATCTGTCAGTCTATTTGGCAAAGAGTCAAAATAAAAATAGCTCTATCAAAACGACTTAACCTACATCTGCCAGGCTATATAGCAAAAACTAAAAATAAAAAATACCTTCATCAAAAGGTATACTAGGCCTACATCTATTTGACAAAAAACTAAAAAAAAAAAAAAAAACTATTGACTTACAATTTCTACAGAAATACAAAAAAAAAAGCTCTACAAAACGTCTAACATCAGCTAGCCTGTTTGGCAAAAACTAAAAAAAAAAAAAAAAACTATCGAAAATTATGGTACTGTTTCTACTGATATCTAGCAAAAAATGAATAAAACAAGAAAGTAGCTCTATCACAACGACTTACTGGGCAAAAACTAATATATATATATATATATATATATATATATATATATATATATATATATATATATATATATATATATATATATATTATATATATATATATATAATATATATATATATATATATATATATATATATATATATATAATATTATATATATATATACAGTATATATATATATATATATATATATATATATATATATATATATATATATATATATATATAACCTATCTGTCAAGACTGACAGTATATACTATTCCTACTGAAATTTAGCAAAAACTAAAAAAAAAAAAAAATTACTCTATCAAATGACTTACTAATATTACTTGAAAATTACAGACTCACACACAAACACTATTCATATCCATTACGGTATAAATACGGGGTCGAGACAGGTATCAACGGGCGCAAAATAAATTCCAATTCGTGGCGGGTCCGGGAAACTCGTTAGAAGAGCGAGGAAAAACTGGGGAAAACTGTTTTTGTCCTAATTTATGGGGCAAAGCTTAGCCTATCTATTTCGGATTTCAACGGAAATCTACGGCACAAGCGGATGGGAATAAGCGAGATAAAACAGAATTATATCGAAGTCCCTCTTTTCCTGTCGAACTAAAAATTGTCACCATTAGTGCTGTGAATTATGGAATGGAACGGAACACACACTGGAGCCTATGAGGTCATTCAGAGCTGGAAAAGAAATTGAGAGTAGGTAGGTTGAAAGGTGTAACAGGAGGAAAACCTGGCAGTTGCACTATGAGATAGGCTAGGCTAATTGTTAGGAGGGGGTGGATAGCGAGATGGAAGAAAGATAATATGAATGGAGGTACAGTAAAAGGAATGGAAGGGGTTGCAGCTAGGCGCCGAAGGGACGCTGCAAAGAACGTTTAGTAATGCCTACAGTGCGCCTTGTGAGGTGCACTGATGCCACTAATCGCATACGGGGGATGTGAATTATGTTGTAAATACTATCTACATCAGTCTATGGACACTAAGAAAAGGATTAAGTACTGATATTAGTTTTTGTTTTAAATACAATCCCAAGATATAAAATCATTATAAAAATATAAAACTGTGATTGTTATCATATTCGAATAAAATGCTGAATCTTTACCAAGACTAGATACTAAACCCGTAACCAATGTCATTGCTCAACAAGAAATGTACTAATAATCATAACTAATGAGACAGAAAAAATGTTTACGCTAACTACTAGAAAGGGCATGACCATCTTCCATATTATATATATATATATATATATATATATATATATATATATATATATATATATATATATACATATATAGGCCTACATAGCCTACATAGATACTTTGCAGCGTTCCATATGATTTTTCAATACTGTATTCTTTCTCAGCATTATATTGTATATATATAAATATAAATAATTAAATATACATATATATATATATATAGGCTATATGCAATACACGCTGAGAAACAATACAGTATTGAAAATCATACGGAACGCCAAGCAGAGTAAGTACCTATCAGGCCTATGTAGAAAAAAGATAGCCGAGTAAAAAATCAATGAAGCAAGCTAAATCATTCCACTAAGGTAATCTGAAGCAAATTCAACAACTTTAAAACCATAAAAATAACCTCTTCAACACCCAAGAAAGACGGAAAAATCACACAAACGCACAATCTCTGTAGTACTCACAAATCTCTACACATCTCCACCAATGTCAAGAACATCAACGCTGGTTCCATACCGAGCAATGGAAAGACTCCGCGCTAGCAATAACGCTGATTTGAACTCATTCCATTCCATTATTTTTCCTTCCTTACCCCTCCCCTACTCCCAGAACGCCCCCTCCCCCTTTTTTTAAAGGATATCCTGCGTTGTGACGTTTCTTATTGCTTCATAAACGTCGTTCTCCATCTCCTCTCTTATAATACTACTCTGCACAAGATCCGACGAGCAGAACTGTGAAATCTCTTTTTTCCTTCTTCTTCTTCTTCACTGTTATGCTTTTCTTTTCTGCTCCCTGTTTTTACGCTCCGGCCACTTAATAGTTTCATTCATCAGCTTTTCGCGTCTTTCGTAAAATAAAAAAAAAAATACTTTAAAAACGCGGAAGTTGACGATGCTTATGAATTAATAAAAACAACATCTATTTATTACGCACTCGTGATAAGTACAAACTCATTACAGAGAAGGGTAAAAAAATGTAAAATGAAAAATTTATAAATTTACAAAACAAGTTTCATAAAATGCGTCGTCAATTTTTAAATACGAGAAAAAAATGAATGTCCGATAAATAAGAGAAGACCATAAACTCAAAGACGTATAATAAAAATTAAATAAATATATAAATATATAAGCTAAGAAAAACATCAACATACCATCAACATTTAAAGAGGCGATGCAACAGCAAATAGAGAAAGCATTTGCTGCGACGCAACAAACAGACGAATAAACGGAACATCAAATAAATAAGAATACTGTAAAAAGAAACAGCAATTTCTCCCGCGCGTTTTCTACAATATTTATCACATGATTATCCGGCTTGGAAAGAGATATCCGGCACACAGGTGAAGTATATTAAATCACTTGATTAAAAAACAAATAAAAGGTTTTACAAACACGGGGAAGTGTTTGTTTCTTCTGTATATATGTGTATATATATATATATTCACACATCTATATATGTATATATATATATATATATATATATATATATATATATATATATATATATATATATATATATATATATATATATATATATATATATATATATATATATATGCATATATACATTTATATAAAGGTTATTTTATTAATTTTACGCGACTCTTTTTTTTTTTTTTATGTTCACAGACAGCCTAGTAAGCCACATAGGCTATTGTTTAATATCAAATTCTCTATAATTTCCAGGGGGGTATAATTTAACTTGGAAAGTTCATCTTCCCGGCGAGGATTCGAACCTAGACCTAGGGTTTGTATAAAGACTAACAGTCCTTCTCTGTCACTTGACAATCAATCAATCAGTATATATTATATATATATATATATATATATATATATATATATATATATATATATATATATATATAACCCTATATATACATAGTACACATATATGTATAAAAGCATTATATATATATATATATATATATATATATATATATATATATATATATACATAACCCCTAATACCGGTATGCTAAACAGCTCTTCTCCGGCGCTTTCTCATGAATATCACGTGGCGCCCAATTCGGAGCGATTACCCGCCAAGGAACCAAAATTCTTTCATTCCTCACACTGGCGGGAAAGCAAAACGGATGGCGTACTAAGCGGAAGAGCCCCTTTAACAATCTAAGATTCATGCGAAAATACAAAGCTGGGTACTAAGTTTTTTTTTTTTTCCTCCCTCCCTCTTCTCTCTCCCTTTCCTCTTCTCGTTCCTTCTTGTGTACCCATAAAAATAAACATTTCTCCGCTGGGAAGACAGGAGAGGTGGTGGAAGGGGGGAGGGGGACGGGGATTGGTCTAGGAAGAGGAGGAGGAGATGGAGGAGGAAGATGAGTAGTAGAAGGCGTGGAGGGAAGGAGTGAATTTCTCTAACTTCCAGGCCGATACTGAGATGTGATCTCTCGCTAACACATCTCACACTGACGCCAAGAAAAGAGAATAAAACGGAGGTATTTTGTCGTGTAAAATTCCGGCAAACATTTAACATATCAAAAATAAATCTCACCGTTTTAAATTTAAGAACAATAGCAAAATGCTGTGGTACTTTGCCACCTGAAATTTATTTTACAAAAATACCCGGCAATGCAACAACCCTGATGCGCTTTTACCTTTAAAAACATTGTAATGCACAGAGCGTTTATTAGTGCTGTATTGACTACGGGTGTTTCCAATAATAATACGCAGTACTTTATTTCAGCTCAGAGACCATATACAAATGCAGAGTGCAAAGTGCTTTTGTGGTTAATAAACCTGCGTAACTCTTGTAAACAGCAGCAATTTTCAAAAACAGATTATGCAAAATTTTAATTCCACACAGCTTACCAATTTATTCCAATCGCCTTCTACAAATCTGACAGGGATATAGCCTAGTTTGATAATAATAATAATAATAATAATAATAATAATAATAATAATAATAATAATAATAATAATAATAATAATAATAATAAGTACGAAATATGAATTCCTTACATGATAATTTTATTTAGCAAAAGTTACCTAAATAAATGACGCTTTCCATACGAACAATTAGCACATTACTGAATAAAAAAATTCTGATATAACTACAAGTCTTGGTTCAAAGTACAATGCATCTTGGGCACAATCAAGTTTAGACTAACAGGATTAGAGTAAGATCATACTACACTATGCGTATGAAAACGCTGAATGAATCACGTAGACCTAGTCTCAGGCTAGCCTATTGTATTACATGGGAAAAGTAATACGAATCTTGGACTTGAGTTCACATTTAGCCTAAAAACAACAGTCTAGGCCTAGTTATCTTACCGCTGAAGTAGCCTACACATCGTTCTAAAGGAGAAAACAAAACAAGACAAAAATAAAAATAATAAAAAAAAAAGGTAAACGTAATACGCACTATAAAAAAAATTACATCTGACGCAGCACGAAAATAAAACTCAGTACATTTTACCGAATATCTAAAATCAAAAAAATGAATGTCATCCTGAATAGCTTATACAAACATAGCGACCGCATGAAAGTGATGGATGCAGCAACTGAGTGCATATCAATAATCAATAGCAGTAAATAAAATCTAAAGCATCGATGGTTTTTTTACCTATACCAAAAGCAAGGAGTGGCAGTTTATCATTAATTACGAAAGGTCAGTAAAGCCAGAGTTAGAAAAAGATACTGTCACACATTTTTTTTTTTTACAGAATATGACTACTAAAGGACTTTCCGTTCGATTATGGTCACTTAGACATTTTCTATAGACCTAAATTCATAACATAAAGATGTATAGGCCTACACACTTAGTATATCTGATTCTAGAGATAGTTCAGGGGGGGGGGATACACTACAAAAGTAATAATAACAGTAACAAATCTTATACATTAATGAATGTATAACGTCTTTGTCTCGACTTCACTTTAAAACTTGGTTAAATTTGGTTCCCCTACAATGATTTTATAAGATAAAAAAATTTTTTCCAAAGAAAATTTTTAATTTTAACTGGAGCAAGAAATTTGTGACGTAGATTTTATAAATAAGACACACATACCATACACAAATTTTATATAAATACAAACAAACAATCTTTAAAAAATGGGTAATTTTAACTGAAGCACAAAATTTATTGTGAAGATTTTAAAAATAAGATACACATTTCAATAGGCAAATTTTAAAAAAAATATATTAACCGAAGCAAGAAACTTATTGCAACGTAGACTCAATGATATACACAAATCATACACAATATTTACAAAAATTATGATTAATTTAAAGTGGAGCAAGAAATTCATTGTGACGTCAATACCACATCCAGGTTAAGTCCCCACAAACGTACAATAATATAACGCGAAGTTCTATGCCCAATTACTCATAGGCCTAAATGGATGGCCAAACCCGCGCGGCAAACTAATCCCACTCATCATCGAGTTTTATAAGCCCTTAAATGTTTACTTCGAGCACTTTAGGCCTAAGTGCCGGCTGCATTGGCCAGAAAAAAATGGCAAAATCTATTGTGGTAATTAGTCCCTGCATACTGAGCTGATCCCTTTCATAAATATTTCTCAAACTACTCTCGACCCCTCAAGTGTCCAGGCTTACTTGACCAACATATATAGCCTCTCCTATCTCAAGTGCCTAGGCCTATTTTAAATACAAAAGCCTCCTCCCTACTCTTTTCCCTAAACTGCAGGGGGTAAGGCCCTATCCCCACACAGAAATTTCAAGATTAACCTATGGCACATCTTATGAGTAAACTTCCTAATAAACGGCCCAACGTACCAAACGGGGGACCCTTTCCCCCTCGGAGGCAAATAATAAACTTTGCCCTTTGAGGAACGTACACGGACCCTCTGACCAATATACATCAAAAGCCATCTTGACCACAAAGCGACTTATTTTTATTCAGCATATTTAATCATCTGCAATAGGCCTAAAAGGACGCAAACATGAAAAAAGATGAGGCTGCATGTGTGTTTGTGAAAAACGGATAACGATGAGAGAAAATTCAAGTAACAAGTATGTGTACATTCCAACGAACACTTATTCGCTCACAAAAACGTCGGAGCAAACTCACACAGGGAACAAGATTACCCATCTCCAGCGACGAAGGCCTTTCAAATTCCCCAAACCCGTCTGGAAATTACCTAGCCAAGGCAATCATGACCTTAAAAAAAAAGCAATACCCATTCACTGCAACCGTGGAACTGGAAGGAAAAAGGAAAGGGTTATAAAAAAGAGCCAAGAACTTTATATTTGTATCAGTCCAAATTACTTCCGAATAGCTGCAACTCGGACCTGGCCATATTGATCTTCCCAACATCCTAGCTTCACTATCTTGCGACTCCTCTTTAGCATAGGGTACTATAACAACGGTGTAGCTTATGGCAGCTCTCTCTCTTTCTCTCTATTTCTCTCTTTCTCAAACACTCTACCTTTGACAGGGAAAATTATCTAAACTTATCATAACAAACGAAAGATACGTCACACTCGTCTGCAGTCTTTCGTGTATACAACATAGGCTTACACACAATCCCATCAACACTAAATATACCACGACAACCGATAGATTTCCTTTTTATTCAACACAACACAAATGCAATAATGAGCATCCGAATTAATATAAAATTGAAGTATACGTCACTCCGAATCCTCAACTACTAGCAGGCCTCACCTATTCAAATTCTATGATGGCAAACAAGATTCGTGCAGTCCTACAGAAGAGCATCTCAAATTATGTCTCGTCTAGTGTGGGCGAAAACCACGTTCCCTAACCACTGGTAACAGACACAAAATCATAATTACTCAAACCATCATTTCACAAACAATTCCACATAAACATTAAATTAAATTATTTGCTATTATAACGTACTTTTCGTGAGAAAGTTTACTGTGTGAATAAGGCACCTACGATATATAAATATAATATATATATATATATATATATATATATATATATATAATATATATATATATAAACTTAACTTTTTCGATTAATAAACGCCCAAAGGAAATACGAACGACCATATGTGTCCCATGAAATACCAAACTATTGCTAGCCTACGTCACACCCAACCAAAGTTCTTCCTTAGTCATATACCAATGCTTGAATACAACTTACGTATTATTAACGACAGCGAATTTGAGGCAAATGACTGGCACCTGTTACCGGGCACTTAAGCTGAAAAAAGTGTCACTTCGACGTAGATATTAAAAGTTTAAATAATAATAATGACATAAACACGGTCCCCGTCATGCCTAATCGTCAACTTACGCATATAACCGTAGTTATTCAGTCTGTAAGCTCCCTGGTAACTAGTAATACGCTAAACAATAAAATACATTTATGAGATTCGTTTTGCTTTTATTTACTATTGTTTTTATTATATTTTGAAACGAAAAATAAACTGGAAAAAACAACAGGCCAAGATTTGTTAAAATATAAAATATAAGAATATTTAAAAATATAAAATTAATCCGTTTAAAGGATTCGTTTTTCTTATAAATCGTACTTTCGATTATATTTTGAAAAATGACGAATAAACTGGACAAAACATTGGGCCTGGTTTTTACATCAGTAAATGAATATAAATTCTTTTACACAAAGTGATTTCTTATACTTGTAGTAGTTTTAATATATAAATGAAAAATAAATGGGTTGAGCTTTTTCCACGACGGGTTAATTCTCGATAACTTCAAAAATCAAGTCCCAAAACTAATATAACTCCATTTAGCCTGAGAGATACGCTTTTCTTATATTTATCGTCGTTTTGATGTTTTAAATGAAGAACACGCTGAAAAAACGACAGGCCTGGTTTCTGCCGAGATGGGCCTCTCGATAACCTCGAAAATAAGTCCCAAACTACGATCACAACACATGCTGGGATACGTGTAATACTCTACCTAGATCGTAATACACGCATACATTCGCATACACGGACGAGGTAAATTACGTTCGAAATAACTCACCTATCATACATGGTAGAACCTGTGGGGCCGTGGTGTTGTTGTAGGTGGTTGTAGGAGGCGATATCCAAAAAGTACAATCCAGACAAACAATCCTCTTTATACCAAATACCTTCTTTTATAGGGAAAAAATATTGAACTCACTTTTCACTTTTATTTCATTTGTATAATACGGTGCAACCCTTTTTCCTTTCCTTTCCTTTATTTTCAAAATTACTCTCACTTTTTTGCTTTTCAAAACGACAGAATAATATAATCTCGAATAATCTCGCTCAACAAAATCACATTCGAAGGAAACGAAAACTTTTTTTATTATTATTTTTTTTACTTTTTTTTCTTTTTAGGGGTCAAGCCACCAACCACTGCGAGCACCTTTTCGTGTGGCCAGCGAAACTTTCACGGGATTATTCACTCCATCGCTCGTATTTCATCGGGTAAGACGATGGGAAAGCATTCTGCAAGACTTGGCTGTACGTTAACACACATCCACTGGTTTGATCCTTATCATGTTAGCTCATTTATTCCACTTTATTTCACACACAATGGAAAATGACGGAGAGAAGAGGGAGCGACACAGTCTGTACACGCCGATGACTCAACTGACACTGACTCGCCAGCCAACAGCCAACCTGCCCGGAGGCTAAGACGCGCAGGGCTACCAACCTCAGAGGTCAGCGTCGACTTCACCGCCATTATATGTATTCGCACAGAGAAGAATTTGGAATACCGTCCTGCAGTTTCGCCGAACGAGATGGCATTCCTCTCAAGACAAGAAACAGAAACATGAACTGAGATAGTTAAACGTATTTCTAGCGAAAGAGAGAGAAGATTACGAAAAAGCGGACGAAACAGAAAAAGCCAGGCCTACAAACCAAAATCACGTTGCCACCAGTCCATCTTGAGATTCCTGCGGAATTCATCAAAATGTGCAGTTATTATAAACATATTTCACTGTTTCGCTGCCGCGCTTCATAAATTCGAACTAAAAGTCGCTTGGGCGACTTTGGGAATTACCGCTAATTTCCAGCGGTGGGTTAATCGGCCGGTCGGTACTACCGTCTTGTCACATCAACAATACAGAAATGATTTTGAGAAACGTGGAATGTTTATCTCAAATTGTGTTTGAATCAGATGCAGTAGAAAGATTTACATAATTAAAACCAAAGAACTACGTTGAAAACTCATGGAATGAAGTGTTGAAAAAGTCAGTTATAAGATTTAATCACATATATATATATATATATATATATATATATATATATATATATATATATGTATATATATTCATAACTGAGATTTTCAACACTTCATTCTGTGTATGTGTGTATATATATACTGTATATGTATACATACACACATACACACACACACACACACACACACACATATATATATATATATATATATATATATATATATATATATATATGTATATATTATAGAGAAAAGATGAATCATAATAATAAACTTGGTGTTCAAACTTCTGTTAAACATTGTAGCTGCATCAGCAGAATGTATTCATCAGAAAATATCATGATTGCATTTATGCACAAATGAGGTGGCTGTTTAAACCTTTGCCTGATCATTTAGACGCTCATGACATTAATCATTCCCCGAATGTGTCTATTTAGTTTCAGGTCAATGAAGCTTCTCCGCGTGCAGCTTCAGATGCAATTGAAACGTATGCAATGTTATTATTACTGCAATAGTATTTTGCAACATCAGTGCTAAGTATGGAGTTGCAAATTCCATCTTCCCTATCCACTGAGATGACTTTTAGGCCTACACTAAGCAGAGCAGCAAGGATGCTTTCATTTTCTTTTATTTTCTTTTTAGCTGGTCTGCTGATATAGTGGTTAGTGTCGTGGCATGCCACTCAGATGTAAGCGGGTTAGTCTCACCCAGGGCGATGAAAAATCACTGGCTCTTTATCATGATCAGTTACCGCTGGTGAAACCAACATTCTTTGGAAGCTTGAATTTCAAGTCAATGGCTTCTGTGTGCTTGTTCCATGTGAATGGGTTTCATCTACTGAAACAGTAGCCTAATGGTAATAGTCTTCAGGCATTAGTGTTCCTTAATTGTGAAAAGGTTGTCAGTCACTGGCCTCAAGACAGCAGTCTTATATCCCATTTTGGAGGAACTTCCTCTCACCAATGGATCCACAACCCTATTGCTAGGTGCTCCTTTCCTTAATGTTTACATAATCTGAGCCTGAAACCTCTGTCACCTCTTGGGGCAGCAATGTCTATTTTTTTTTTTTATAAAGCAATGTCACTTTTCGTTGTTAAGACAGTTGTTGGTACCAAGGGAGAGGCTTTCAGGAGTTATTTAGGGTACATTTCCTTCCCCAACGGATTCACAACCCCGAACTAGGCGCTCCTCTGCCTTGGGATAAAGTGGGATAGAATCCTAGTCACTGGCACTTCCTTAGAGCAGCACTGTCAGAATAGCAACATAATACCACTATATATATATATATATATATATATATATATATATATATATATATATGTGTGTGTGTGTGTGTGTGTGTACATATATATGTATATATACATATATGTATATATATACATATATATATATATATATATATATATATATATATATATATATATATATATATATGAATATCCTTTACTGAAATCTAACAGCGTTCTACTAAGTTTAAAAGGCCCATAAAACACTAACTACATAACAAAGCCATGTACATTTCGATTAACAATCTGTAATACACTGATCACCATATATATATATATATATATATATATATATATATATATATATATATATATATAATAAACCTAATTAAATACTTGAGATAATAAAGACTTCACTAACTTTCCAGCTGACGAAACCATTAAGAACCCCTTATCTCTACCCTCCTTAATAAAGGGATGGCAAACTGCTTACAACAGAGAACTCAAAGGGCCTATTAAGTACAAATTTTCGAGAAATGTTCCAACAATTTCAATCGCACATTACCATCCACGTACAGTCTTCCAAAAATTCCTAAGGATGGTGTTCCCATGAGGGTGTTCGTATCTACAAAAAAATTCTGTAACTTGAAAAAAAAACTAACTTAAAAAAAATAACACACAAAAAACAATTCTGTAACTTCAAAAATAAACATACAAAAAAATTCTGTAAATAAAAAAAACATAAAAAATTCTGTCACTTAAAAAAAAACATGAAAAAAAAAATTCTGTAACTTCAAAAAAAGCAAAAAAAAAAAAAAAAAATGGCTATAGCGTCCTCATCTCCCATTCTGAAAACATTAAAAACCATAAGCTCGGTAATAAGAGGTTTCAGATGTGTTTATTATTATTATTATTATTATTATTATTATTATTATTATTATTATTATTATTATTGTCGACACTGTAATTATGATTACTATTATTACTGTTCTTCTAAGCAGCTGTTTGGGTGTAGCCGTTTATTTTTATAGTTTCTTATCTCGTCC